>NW_011494178.1:308250-319442 GCF_000754665.1 Bison bison bison | reverse complement strand
GAGGGGCATCCGGGCTCTGCAGGTCAGGGGGGTGTCCGGGCTCTGCAGGTCAGGGGGGTGTCCCTGCTCTGCAGGTGAGGGGGTCATCCCAACTCTGCAGGCTGCTGGTGGGAGCATCCTGGGAGGACCTGGAGTGTGGCGGGCCAGTCCCGGGGGCCTCTGAGGCTGCAGGATCCAGTGACGGCTACAACGTGTGCACCCACAACAACGTTTCCCCATCTGAAAGCGGCCAGTGGGGCCCAGGAATGAGTTTGCATGAGCTCACCAGCTTTCCCCACGCTGGCAGCTTTAAACCTTGGATATGTCAGGGAGCCTGGTTGTAGGAACCGAATCTGTTCTCTGGGGTGTGGGTGAAATACACCGCAGGCAACAACAGGCACGGGCGGGTGCGGACACAGTGACCTTGGAATTCTCTGGGGCCCTTCCTGTCCTCTTGGCTCCTAACCACATGTGCCCAAATGAAAGGGGAGCCCAGCACCAAGAGGCCCCCTCTTTTTTCCAGAGGCCTCTGCAGTTACTTCTCTCAGCTAACAGTGCTGTTAGCAAAGCTCTGAAACCTGAAGTTTCCTTCAGGGCACATGTAATTTGCATTCGAATCCGCCCTTCGATGGGTGATGCGGGCTGTGCACAGGATTGGAGAAGTTCCCTTGGAATCCTGAGTAACCGTCTGATCGCCAGTGTCTGATTGCTGGCTGAGTTGTCAGGAAGTCAGTTAACCAGGCAGATAAGCAACCGTGATTCTTCTCAGGCATCAGGTGGCTGTGAATTGGAATTGCGTTAGCAATTCCAACCGCCACCTGGAGCATGCTCCATGACCGAGTGGATCTGGTTTAAAAGGAAAATATGCTCATCAGATTGCTTTAATAGGCAGATTTATTCAAAGAGCCAGATTTAAATAGCAATATTTAAATAATATTGCTTATTATTATTTTATTTTAAAATAGTAATATTTGATTAATATTAATTAAAATATTAATATTTAAGAGACTTAAATTTTACTTGTAGTTACTTGCTAAATGCCCTTCAGTTGTGTCCAACTCTCTGTGACCCCATGGACCCCACCAGGTTCCTCTCTCCTTGGAATTCTCCAGGCAAGGATACTGGAATGGGTTGCCATCTCCTCCTCTAGGGGATCTTCTCAATCCAGGGATCGAACCCAGGTCTCCTGCATTGCAGGCAGGTTCTTTACCACTGAGCCACCAGGAAGTCCTTGCTAATGCATAAATAGGAAGTTTTTGCCTGAACATCTGTAAAGGACTGTGATAAACATGGGAGATGTGAGACTTGGAGTGCCCCAGGCCCCACCCCTCCCCAGGCTGCTGGTGTCCCGGGGGCTGGAGCCCCAGCCCTTCCACAGGCTCCCTGCTGACTGCACTGCACTTCCTGGGAATCCTCCCCAGCCAGATCAGAGGCAGGGGAGTGGAAGAGTTTGTCTGTAGCTGCTGCTGTAGGAGTAAGATTTAAAAGAACAGAGGAGAGAAATAAATGTTCATAGGCTCTTTTTGTTTTCTCCACCAGAAGCTAGAGAAATCTGGAGGTGAGCAAAAGTGTTGTATTTTGTTTTCACCTTTGGTTTGTACAGAATACGTAGTTAACATTAGAGGAAGTCCGTTTTATGTTAAGTAGATCAAAGCAGACAACAGAGTTGAAAGAAAATTCTGATGTTTTATTCTTTCAAAGAGCTTGTTTTGGTTGTTTCCTCCATCAGCAGACACAACATCTAAAGTCGGAGTTTTAATGAATATCACACTGACCGGGTGGGTGACGTGCAGCTGGTCAGCTCAGGAGCGGATGCTCCCTGTCACGCCCTGCCCTGAGTTCCAGGGACACAAGGTGGACGATGGCTGCCCGACCCTGGTGGGAGGACAGATGGGGGCAGCTGCCTCTGTCACACCTGGAGCACACTGGGAACACACCGGGAGCACACTGGGAACACACCTGGAGCACACTGGGAGCACACCGGGAGCACACTGGGAACACACCTGGAGCACACCGGGAACACACCAGGAGCACACTGGGAGCACACCGGGAGCACACTGGGAACACCGGGAGCACACTGGGAGCACACTGTGAACATACCTGGAGCACTCCGGGAGCGCACCTGGAGCACACCGGGAACACACCCGGAGCACACCGGGAACACACTGGGAGCACACGGGGAACGTGGGCCTTGACCCCTCCAGTGCAGCCCCCCTCCAGTGTCACGCAGCCTGGGACCAGCACCAGCTCTGGTCCCCTTCTCCCATCCTGGGCCCTGGCATCTCCCCCCGCCTCCTTCACTTTCTGTCCCTCCTTCCTGTCTCTGTTGTTTCTGCCCGACTGGCGGTCCAGACCCACGGGGTCCCTCATGTGACCAGGGTCTCCCTCCACATGTGTGTTGACCATGCTGCAGTGTCTTGTCTGGGGTCTGCTGGGGGAAGAGCTCCCGGCCCGACACTCCAGGAGCTGTTGGAGGAGATGAGCAGAAGCACATGGAGCTGAGGGTCACCGTGAGCACGGAGGCTTCCCCAGGCTGGAAGGGCATTTCAGCCTTGCCCCCAATACCCAGCCCTGCTAAGGTCTGCGCGTCCCAGCCCCAGGCACCCAGCCTGCCCCACCGTCCTTCACGGGAGAGGGCTCCACATGCTGTGGGTCGTGAGCAGCCTGCTCCTGGGTCACTCATGAAGCTGATAAGGTCCCCTGGCCCCTGGCTCGAGTGCACACAGAAATACAGCCTACGACGCTGCCTTTCCCAGCGTTGCTACCACAGTGGGTTCTGTGCTGAGGGTGGCGGGCGTGCCAGCCCACGAGGCAGCTCCTCTCTGACTTCCCACTGAGAACATTCAGTCACACACAGGCCCTGTCATTCTTAACTGGTGAACGGGAATGAAGTAGCATGCTCACCCACACAATATTACACGTTTCTGTAGTGACTGACGGTTTCCCAAGGGCCTTTCTTACACTCTCTCGAATCTAACCACAGCGTCTGATGTATACGCAATCAATGAGGCAGAGAGATTTACCAGGCTCACGGCTGGCAAATGCTCAAACCCCAACATCCGTCAATGAAGAATTTATTTCAGCAACATTCCTCAAATGCCTGCCTGTCACAGGCCCAAGACCAAGCCAGCACCTGACAGTGATGCAGTGAACGGTCGCAGCCTCCTGGGTCAGTCCACATGCTGGACAGTCGTCACTCCCATCAGCCCTGCCCCCGTGTGCTGGGATAGGGGACAGCGTCCGGACAGAGGTGGGGTCGCTTCAGACGGGGTGTGGAGGAGTCGGTCTCAGAGCTGACCCACACCCTCAGCTCTTGGTCAGAAGTCAGCATTTACTTCGGGCTGTGTGGAAGCACCCAAGGCCTGAGGCCTTTGAAGTGCTTGAGGCAGAAACCAGAAAAGGCCCATTTGGTAAAGATGGATGGTTTTTCTAAACCGCACATGGAAGGCTGACTGCACGTTAGGCTCGACTTTTCGCCGCGTGGACGGGTGGCACCCGACTCCCACGTTGTTCAAGGCTCAAGTGCACAGGCTCATGTCCATGTATAAAGCCTCCAAACACTAATAAAACAGAGAAATAAAAGGAAGGTCACTTGTGAAATAAGAACATGAATCTTAATGTCAAATCGTCTGGTCCCTGACAGACGTGTCCAGAGGGAAGGGGAGAATTTGGGAGCTCGTTTCTGGGTGAAGACTTGCCGCTAATCTGGACCCGAGGAAGGAGTCTCAGAGGCCCGCCCGCAGGCTGCTCTGACCTCCAGGTGGAACAGCGCACCACAGTTCCCTCCATCAGTGACACCTCGCAGAGGAAACCAAGAGCACTGTGGTTTACATACAGAAAAGAGCTGTAGTCAAGGCTTGGGTCGTCACAGACAGGAAGGCAAACGCTGGGATCACACAGGACAGGAGCCTGCCCTCCAAGGGGTGGGGTCACACAGGACAGCAGCTGATCCTCCACGGGGTGGGGTTGCGTCCTGCTTCTTGACCCCCGGGGTGCTGGCCACGTCCCCCCAGTGTGTGGCATCACAGCCGCCCCAGACAGATGTCCAGGCTGCCCTCGAGGGCGCCCCACTCAGACCCATGGTCTTGCACTGTGACAGCCTGGAACTGGGAAGCCCAGCTGTCTTGCTCTGTTATATTCCCAGGGCAAATGTGCCTGGCGTGCATTTAAAACAAAACAAGAAAATTGTGGACTGAATGGAGAAGACATGTCCCCACACGGACACCTAGTGTTTGATGGCATTTTCTTCCTTGGTTTCAGCACCTGGAAGAGAATATTATTACAAAACCCCTTGTACCTTTGCCATGCTGCTTAAAAGGAAGAAAGGACATTTTAATCTGCAGCCTGAAATCTTCTTCAAGCAATAAGCAGGAGATACTGAAATCTACACTCACCTCAACCTTAAGAAGATGCCTATTCAGAAATTGTAAATGTCAGTGCTCTAAGCAAGTAGGAAATTAGAGTAATAGTTATCTCTAAATGCAGCAAAGGTTACACATGGATTCGCAGAAGCTGTGGATACCGTGAAAAGAAGTTTATTCGTCCATGAAGCACTTGATGTTTTGGGGTCCACCCTGGCCACCCTCACGCCTGCCACTGCAGGTTTGTGACCCTGTAATGTGCTGAAGAAAGCGTTCTTTACTGAGGCACGGTGGCGTTTCAGTGTCACTCCCCCGTTCTTTTTACAGTCTGCAGACATATGCTTTGGAATCAGCGTTGCAACTGCCCTTGACTCTGGTTTACTCTCCTTCTGTATTGAAATCTCTTCTGTCAAAGACTGCAAAATTGGCAGCTTCAATCAGAAACAAAAATATACAAGCTGATCTCATTTGTTAGTTAATTCACAAGCTTCTGGGAAAAAAAATCTCTACTTTGTTTTTTTTTTAACAGAAGCATGTTTTTGATTCACAAAAATTCCATAAGCTGCCAGTGGGAACGCGTCTTCCCTGGCACGTGGCTCCTCCCCATCCACCTCCTGCCAGCCTCCTTGGAGCGCCTGCCCCACAGCCGAGCCCCTCTCCGGGGCGCTGGCGGGGGAGCTGGAGTCTCTGTGAGACTCTTCTGCCTGCTGCTCGAGTCCCAGTGACTTAGAGCCCCCAGCCTCACCTCCAGGAAGCCTTCCCCGATCACCTCCTCTCTGTCAACAGCTTCCTCTGGCTCCTTCCCTATTTGCCCTCTGCACCTCCTTCTTTGCCCTAATTAAACCATAATTCACTTTATTTTATGCCTGTCTCCTCTACTGAAATGTATTCTCACTTGGGACTAAATTTTCTTAAATTAAAAAAATAAGTTTACTTTTTATTACAATAGTTATTAATATATATATGGTCCATGTAGAAAATTTAGAAAACATAAAGAAAAATCATTGAAAAGCCCACCATTACTGTCTCCCAGTGATCATTGCACATCCTCCCGGCTGTGTTTCTATGCATAATACAGCATCTCTGTCTTTCAGGGCTTCCCTGGTGGCTCAGCGATAAAGAACCCCCCTGCCAATGCAGGAGACAAAGGAGACATGGTTCAATTCCTGGGTCGGGAAGATCCCTGGAGAAGGAAATGGCAACCCACTCCAGTATTCTTGCCTGGGAAATCCCATGGACAGAGGAGCCTGGTGGGTACAGTCCATGTGGTCTCAAAACATCAGACACAACTGAACACGCGTGCACACGCACATACATCTGCTTTTACAGTATCAGAAACATGGTGTCCAAAGTTTAGAAAGTGTTCTCCCTCATGGACATCTCTCCTTGGCTAAATACTCGTTCTTGTGCATATTATCCATGGCATGGTTTAGTAGATATTTTCAACCACCCCATGAGATATTATCAGTTCCCTCCTTTGACCCTAATGATCAGTTCACAGTCCCCAGCACGAATCCTGTTGTCTGGGGACATTGCTGGGTCAGAGGCACCCACAGATCGAGTCTTCCGACTAGTGGCATAAAGCGTGGGCCCATGTTACTGCTGGGCAAGAGGCTGGGGGCAGCCTCTGTCCCACAGCCTTGTCCATCCTCCAGTGTTCGGGATTGCTGAAACTGACCCCCGTGAGGAGAGAGGCCTGGATGTCTGGAGAAGCCCAGACTTCCCTCCTCCTGATCTCCTCTCCCGAGTGCCCCGACTCCTGTAATCCTGTGTCTGTTTCCCCAGTGGCTGTGTTACCGGCGTTTCTTCTTCTTCCCGCAGTGTCTCTGGCAGCTCTGTGCTGCCCTCTGTGGTCTCGTGCCCACCCGCCTGCCCAGGTCTGGACCCCTCCCCGGGGTCACCATCCCCTTGAAAGCCGCTGGGAGATGGGCGCTCGGCACCTGGCTGTAGGGAACTTGGACATTCTGCCCCCAAGCCCTGCTCTGCAGCTGGGAGTCCCTGGGCTACGCCGCCCTGAGGGTCAGGCCTGTGAGGACCCAGAGTCTCTGTCCTGTGAAGCCCCCTCCTCTTCCACGTGAGGCTGGCGTGTCTCTGTGTCTTTCTTGGACCCAGCCTGGCCCGGGGTTGGGGCCGGTTCCGCACCCAGGCTGCAGGGAGGTTCAGCGGAGTGTCACCATGGGGTCTGGGGGGCTCGGTACCCATGCGCTCACCCTCACTGAGGGGCGCCCGCTCCCTGCGTGTTGGTGGGGGCCCCAGAAGGGGCATCCGTCCTGCCCTGGGCTGCAGTGTGCAAGATGGAAGATGGAGAAAAAGTGCTTTCAGCTGATAACTCTGCCCTGGCAGCTAGCCCTGCGTGTCCCTGGCTGGGACGGTAACGAACAGCCCAGTGGCCCCATCAAAACTGAAAGATGACAAATGAACGCATCAACAGACAAGCTCACACACACAGAGAAAAGACGTGCGGTTGCCGAGGCGAGCAGGAGGGGTGGGGAGGACTAGGGGTTTGGGGTTAGCAGATGTAAACTAGTGTTTACAGGGTGGGTAAACAGCAGGTCCTTCTGGATAGCACGGGGAACTGGATTCAATATCCTGTGATAACCACAGTGGAAAAGAATATGAAAAACAGTGTATATATGTATAGCTGAATCACTTTGTTATACAGCAGAAATTAACACAAGGTTGTAAATAAATTGAACTTCAATTAAAAAAAATTTTTTTTTAAACGTGGAAAGATGGCAAGACTCCTTTTACAATGAACCCACTCCAGTATTCTTGCCTGGAGAATCCCCATGGACAGAGGATCCTGGCAGGCTCCATGGGGTCCATGAGGTCTCAAGGAGTCAGGACTGAATGATTACGCACAGCGCAGCCATTAACCACAGGACAAGCCCCACCTACGAAGACTTTGTCAACACGGAACTGCATCTCCCCTGTCTCCACGAAGAGCATGGTGGGAGATTCCCTCCTCCAGCGTGAAGAGCATGTGCACTGGGTCCTTGGACTACATAGCTTTGTGTGATGGTGCCAGCGCGTGTGGACTCACACAGCCCCCTACACTCGGCCACTGCCTGGTGTGGTTTTGGTTTTTATCAGCATCACGGCTGGTGGAGCGTGAAGGGACCGCTCTGCCCTGAGCGCCCGTGGCGGAGACACCCTATGATGTGTGTGCTGTGTGAGGACCTCAGGTTTCCTGGGGGGCGGGTCAGCACCGAGTGCAGGCCTGCTCCTTGCTCCCCGCAGCGCAGCCTGCACGCACGCCGCCGACAGCACACGGTCTGAGTGCCGGGACTCAGGTCCGGGCATGCCCTGGCGTGCAGGGCCCCAGCGTGCCGGGCCCCGGCGTGTGGGCCACGACCCACGCCCCGTGTCAGCGCTCACAGGCCTCAGGGCCTCCTCCTCTGGTTTCCTTCTTCTCCTCCTTTCTTCCTCTCCACACTGGAGACCTCTTTTGTCCAGTTTTCTCAAGGTTCAACTGCTTTCTCACCACAAGGAAATAAATCTAAGTGTTAGTAGTGGTTTTTCCAGGTGCTGAAACTACGTTTTTTCCTCATTCTACTTTTCTAACATTTTCTCACTTTTCCCATAACGTTTGTCACTTTTATAACAGGAGGAAAAGCAATGATTATATGTGAACATCCTTTTGGGATTTGAGTGACGGACCATGAAGAAGCATGTGACATTCGGTGCTGAGTGCTGGTGACGAGCCGTGTCTTCGGGGGCCGCGTCCCCAGGAGGCAGCTGGGGCCCTGACGCCCTGTGTGCTCTCCCCAGGTGCCCCAGGACGAGTGGGCAGGGCGCCCCACGGCGGGCAGAGACGACGAGATCCCCTGCAGAAGGATGAGGAGCGGGAGCTACATCAAAGCCATGGGCGATGAGGACAGCGGGGACTCGGACTCCAGCCCCAAGACGTCCCCCAAGCTGGCCCTCCGGCCGGAGCCCCTGCTCACATCCATCGGACAGAGGCCGCTGGGAGACCTCCAAACGTAAGCCCCCTGCACCTCCCCCGCCCCAGCCCAGGGCTTTCCTCACACGAGCCAGCAGTCAACCCAGAAAAAGCCCAGGATTGAAAATATTGGACTCAATGGCCATCAATTTAAAGTCCTCTTTAAAAAACCTATTAGACCTTTGGTTACACTTACTGCATAGTAATGAAGGAAATATACTAGGGTAATTTTTAAGTCAGGTATTAATATTTGAGCACTGGTCATAGCCAGTGAGCACCGGTCATAGCCGGTCATAGCACCGCTCATAGCCGCCCATGTCTTCTCAGATCATTGCAGCTATGTATCAGGAGTTCCTGTGTGTGAGAGACAGTCACAGTGGGGAGTTTTGTGTTTACTGTAACTTTACAGGCGCATATGTAGGCAACAAAGTTTTTGCAAGGTAAGAACAGGAACTGGATTAATTTTACAAATATCATACAATATGCTTTATATATTTGTCCAAAGATACACTGTGGGGTTTTTAAAATTGAAATATAGTTGATTTACAACGTTGCGCCAATCTGTGCTGTATAGCAAAGTGATTTAGTTACACGCATGCACACACTCTTTGTTTAAAGTCTTTTCCACTGGGTTTATCCCAGGATATTGGGTACCGTTGTCTGTGCGCTTGTTTATCCAGCCTGTCTGTGACAGTTTGCACCCGCAGTCCACGCCCACCCCCACGCCTCCCGGCAACCACACGTCTGTTCCGTGTCTGTAAATCTGCTTCTGTTTCATAGATAAGTTCATCTGGGTTACTTCAGATTCCACATATAAGCGATATCATGTGGCGTTTGTCTTTCTCTTTCTGCCTTACTTCACATAGTATGATAATCTCTAGGTCCATCCACGTTGCTCAAATGGCATCATTCCACTCTTTCTTATGGCTGAGAAATGTCCCGTTGCGTATCTGTTCCACACCGTCTTTGTCCACTCATCTCTGCGTGGACAGACAGGATGAGCCCCGGTCTTGGCTATTGTGACTAGCGCTGCAGTGAACACAGGGGTGCATGCTGAGATACACTGCGGATAAATTCAACTGATTTCCAAAATATAAACAGAGGAAATGAGGAACTTGGCTATTCGTTTGAATGATGAAAACACGACTGCAGTTCTTAGCTGTCAGACTGTCGTGTGTTTCCGGTCCTTCCAGCTAAGTCTGGATTCACATGCAAAGAAGCACCTGCTTTTTCCACCACGAGCTTGGCTTCTCTGGTGTGGAGGTTCGACAAGAGGGTGAAGCAGCAGGTTGACGCTGTTCCCGGGGCATGTGCTACATTCTCCTTATATGTCTGCAGATTATTCTTTTCCCCCAAATCTGACACTGCAGTGGATACGTGACGCGGAGCGGGTGGTGCCGTGCCCAGACAGTACCATGCCTTGTAGGACGACTCCGCGGATTTGCAAAGTCCATGAAACTCCCATAGCAAGTTGTTCCTTGTGTTAAGATACGAAATTTCTCTTGAAAATATGTTACTGGGCGGTACATCAATTAAGTTGTTGTTATGGCCTGTTAGGATCTTAGCACATCTTGGGATTTTATAGGTTTCAATATCATTTCATTTATTTTCATCTTAAATGACCTCACAAAAGCTCAGCTCTTTCCCCAGGGAGGTTAAAACTGTGCCCACGTTATGGAACAAAACCCTGACTCAAAGGGATGAGGTGCCTTGGCCACATAAGGACCAGGGGTTTGATTGAAAATGGTTATTGTAATTCCACGTTCAGGGAAAGTACTTCACCTGAACAGCAGGAGCGCATGCCGGGACCACGTGCTTTCTGTGAGAAAGGAGAAGGTGGTTCCAAAGTTGGGTTTAAAACATGGCCCTGAGCAGAAAGTCTGGGATTTAGCAGCTCCCCAGATGTGTTTCCCTCCAGCACCACAGAACTTCACCAGTGGGAGCTGACTGACAGGCGGATTAAGATTCAAATGATAAACATAAGAATTAGTGTCTGCTGACCTCCTTCAGGTCTTTATTCTCCTCTTGGTATGCACAGTTAATTCTATTGATGTTAATAATGGTATTCAAGAAGGCAGATAAAATAGCCAGAAATAGCCCGGTAATTATACTTTAGTTCTAATTGGATGGATTGAGGATGGATTGATGTTCTTACAGCTAAACTGTCGTATGGGCATGCTGACCCCTGGGGGTTTTACATGCCTCCTGCCTCACATACACTCTCCTGTGTGATGGACTTGCCCAGCAAGCCTGCTTTGATCTGCCTGGCTGAGACCTGCAAGGGTCTGGAGCTACCTGTCGTCAGCCCTTTTGAGCCACTGAGAGCTATTTTAAATGCAATGTAAATTTCAAGATGCTATTGAATCCAATTTACTAGGTTTTAAATTAGTTTATGTATTAATATCTGGAGAGTTCACTTTTTATTATTATGAAAGGTAGACCAACTAATTTAATTTTAGGGTCTTTTTCTACTAAGTTGAATTGAGAAGTCTAATCTCTAATAATTTTGAACATCTCTGAGTCATTCTCTCAAGAAGGTAGCATTTTAAATTTGCAGAGAAAGGAGAGCTTATGTTACGAATTACTTCATATGTAAAGATAAACTCAGGAGGGTTACAGATATAAACATAAGAATCATGTTGGCATATGTAACTGTATACAGGTGTGTGTATATGTCTACATGTGTATGTACGGTGTGTGTATATGTCTATGAATGTATATACAGGTGTGTGTATACATGTGTACATACAGGTGTGTGTATGTACATGTGTATATATGTACATGAATCTGCATGTGTGAATATTTTACAATCTTGAGTTGGAGAAGGCATCAGTTCAGTTCAGTTCAGTCGCTCAGTCGTGTCCGACTCTTTGCGACCCCATGAATCGCAGCACGCCAGGCCTCCCTGT
>NW_011494178.1:307698-308150 GCF_000754665.1 Bison bison bison | reverse complement strand
TCCTCGGAGTTCACTCAGACTCACATCCATCGAGTCAGTGATGCCATCCAGCCATCTCATCCTCTGTCGTCCCCTTCTCCTCCTGCCCCCAATCCCTCCCAGCTTCAGAGTCTTTTCCAATGAGTCAACTCTTCTCATGAGGTGGCCAAAGTACTGGAGTTTCAGCTTCAGCATCAGTCCTTCCAAAGAACACCCAGGACTGATCTCCTTTACTATGGACTGGTTGGATCTCCTTGCAGTCCAAGGGACTCTCAAGAGTCTTCTCCAACACCACAGTTCAAAAGCATCAATTTTTCAGCGCTCAGCTTTCTTCACAGTCCAACTCTCACATCCATACATGACCACTGGAAAAACCATAGCCTTGACTAGACGGACCTTTGTTGGCAAAGTAATGTCTCTGCTTTTGAATATGCTATCTAGGTTGGTCATAACTTTTCTTCCAAGGAGTAAGC
>NW_011494178.1:306482-307598 GCF_000754665.1 Bison bison bison | reverse complement strand
CTGACTGACAGGCGGATTAAGATTCAAATGATAAACATAAGAATTAGTGTCTGCTGACCTCCTTCAGGTCTTTATTCTCCTCTTGGTATGCACAGTTAATTCTATTGATGTTAATAATGGTATTCAAGAAGGCAGATAAAATAGCCAGAAATAGCCCGGTAATTATACTTTAGTTCTAATTGGATGGATTGAGGATGGATTGATGTTCTTACAGCTAAACTGTCGTATGGGCATGCTGACCCCTGGGGGTTTTACATGCCTCCTGCCTCACATACACTCTCCTGTGTGATGGACTTGCCCAGCAAGCCTGCTTTGATCTGCCTGGCTGAGACCTGCAAGGGTCTGGAGCTACCTGTCGTCAGCCCTTTTGAGCCACATAATGTAACCTCCCTTCTGTGAAGGCTGCTTGACCTCTGGGGACAGTGGTTCTGTTGAGTGTCTTGTCTTCGTGCTGTTACACCAAGAAAGCAGCCAGCCCTCCCATTAATAACTGACCGTGCTTCCTTATTACACACGCAGGGATTCTCGCTCTGCCCTTGCTGTGTTCTCTAAACAGTGCAAGGTGACAGAAAGTCTTTTCACTCTGGAAAGAAAAATGAAGCAAAAACAAACAAGCAAAGACTTGTCGCACTTGTTTTACTGCCCAGAATTCTCAAGAGTTGTGTTGATTGATTGAGGACAAACTCTCTCTCGATGGGTCAGACCCTGCCCACAGGCAGATGCCACTGAGAGCTATTTTAAATGCAATGTAAATTTCAAGATGCTATTGAATCCAATTTACTAGGTTTTAAATTAGTTTATGTATTAATATCTGGAGAGTTCACTTTTTATTATTATGAAAGGTAGACCAACTAATTTAATTTTAGGGTCTTTTTCTACTAAGTTGAATTGAGAAGTCTAATCTCTAATAATTTTGAACATCTCTGAGTCATTCTCTCAAGAAGGTAGCATTTTAAATTTGCAGAGAAAGGAGAGCTTATGTTACGAATTACTTCATATGTAAAGATAAACTCAGGAGGGTTACAGATATAAACATAAGAATCATGTTGGCATATGTAACTGTATACAGGTGTGTGTATATGTCTACATGTGTATGTACGGTGTGTGTATATGTCT
>NW_011494178.1:266326-306382 GCF_000754665.1 Bison bison bison | reverse complement strand
ATACATGACCACTGGAAAAACCATAGCCTTGACTAGACGGACCTTTGTTGGCAAAGTAATGTCTCTGCTTTTGAATATGCTATCTAGGTTGGTCATAACTTTTCTTCCAAGGAGTAAGCGTCTTTTAATTTCATGGCTGTAGTCACCATCTGCAGTGATTTTGGAGCCCCCCAAAATAAAGTCTGACACTGTTTCTACTGTTTCTCCATCTATTTGATGTTGAGTTATGGCAGCAGATGCCATGATCTTAGTTTTCTGAATGTTGAGCTTTAAGCCAACTTTCTCACTCTCCTCTTTCACTTTCATCAAGAGGCTTTTTAGTTCCTCTTCACTTTCTGCCATAAGGGTGGTGTCATCCTTATGACACCACTTGAGGTTATTGATATTTCTCCCAGCAATCTTGATTCCAGCTTGTGCTTCTTCCAGCCCAGCGTTTCTCACGATGTACTCTGCATAGAAGTTAAATAAGCAGGGTGACAATATACAGCCGTGACGTACTCTTTTTCCTATTTGGAACCAGTCTGTTGTTCCATGTCCAGTTCTAACTGTTGCTTCCTGACCTGCATATAGGTTTCTCAAGAGGCAGGTCAGGTGGTCTGGTATTCCCAATGCATATCCCAACCTTATTCCACAGTGAGAAACTACAAAATATTGACATATTTTAATTCATAAAACTAAAAACATATTCATGGTAAAGGCCAACAAACAAATGAGCAAACTAAAGGTACTGTCACCAAAGTAAGACAGTCATGGAAACCTGGGGAGATGCCCCATGATACAGGTGACATGTGCTCACATTCCTCACACAGAGAGACACCTTGCAATCCAGTCAGGAAGAGATGAGCGCTGCGGCCATATAAACGGGCAGAGGCCAGAGAAGCCGTTCACATACCTCATCAATGACTGAAAGTCTGGGAGAGCTCTAGCATTCCACTGAAAACTAAAAATCTAAACTCCCGTTCTAGAGTGTAAAGGTGCAGAAATGTAGTGGTGCTCACTAGTTCTCGTGCATCACTGAAGGAAGCAGTCAGTTGTCCGCATGCCCATCAGCAGGGATCTGGTCGCACAGGTGGGTTCACCTGGAAGAGCAACACAGCTAAGATGCTCTTCATTGTTACATCATCAGTAATAGCAGAAGTTACAGTAACCCAGAGTCCACCATGATAGTACTGAGTGAACAATAGATATACTCAAGTATTGAAATAGTAGAATATTATTAATAGGATATACTAGAATATTAGGCAGCTATAAAAATGAGGAACACTTCTATGTGCTAATTGTGGAGCAATCCAGATTACATCAACTTTAAAAAACAAAGTACAGGACATTATTATATAGCTGCCACTTTTAAAAAAAAAAACGTGAGAGACTGAGAATCTTTTTATGTTTATTGTAACTACAGATTCTCTCTTTTTTAAATTTGTTCATGTGTTTTTTGGCTGTGCTGGGTCTTCGCTGCTGCGTGGACTCTTTCCTAGCTGTGGAGAGTAGGGGCTGCTGTTCGTCACAGTGCTCAGGCTGCTCTTGTCGGGGAGCGCAGGCTCCAGGGGCGCGGGCTTCAGGAGGCGTGGCCCCTGGGCTCAGCTGGTGCAGCTCCCGGGCTCACCTGTTCTGCGGCCTGTGGGACTGAACCTGTGTCTTCTGTCTTGGCAGGTGGGCTCCTCCACTGAGCCGCCGGGGAAGACCCGATGCTGCCACTTTTATATGATAAAATGGGAAAATAAGACTAAAATGCGTGTCAGATTGTATTACATAAAGAGACAATAGAAGAATCAATAAGGAACTAATAAAAATGTTTCCATCTAAGGAGCGAGGAGGAAGTAGGTGTAACAGGGATGGACAGGACATCTCAGTGTGCCTCCTTTTATATATGGTGTGGACCTTCATTTATGCAAACGTGCCATCTATTCAGAAATATCAGAACTTAAAAGACGTAATAAAAGAAAGTAAAACCCACTCTCAAGAGACAGAGCAGCCAAGAGAAGATTTAGAGATGACTCATGACAGAACCATCAGAGAGAACTTTAAAATAATGGATTAATGCCATAAAAGATCGAAGGGAAAACGTGGAGTACTCAAAGACACCAAAGGGAAATGGGCAGAGAGAGAAAGTGTAAGGAAGAGGGAGGCAGAAGCACTGCAGGGGAAACCCACGGTGTTAGAAGCAGAGTTGCTGAGCTCATCAGTAGATGCGGCACAACCACGTGATGGTCAGTGAACTTGAAGATAGTCTGCAGGAATCACCACACACACAGAAATGTAGGAAACAGAAGCAGAAAAGAGCACTCAGGAGCTGTGGGCAAACGTTAAACTGTCCAAGGAACTGAATCCCAGGAAGAAAAGAGAAGGTGAACAGTCCATGGAAGAAGCATTTGAAGATGTAACGCCCAAGAGTTCTGAAAACAGTGAAGGATGGCAAATCACAGACTGAAGAATCTAGAAAGCCTCGAGAAAGATAAGTACCCCAAACAAACCACCAAAACCCCGTCCAAATACACACATATTCAAACCACCAGAAACCGAGAATAAAGAGAAAATCTTAAAGAAAGCTGGAGAAAAATAAAGGACATTACACACAGAGGAACAAACCTTCTCACAGGGTTTTTGTCATAAACTAGTCAAGCCAGAAAACAATGAAGTGACACCTTTAAAGTATTAAAAGAAAAACCCATGAAGCCAGAATTTGAGACTTAGAGAAAGTATCTTTCAAAAATGAAGAAAAGATCAACTTTTGAGGATAAAGACAGCCACTATTAGCTATTTTTCTCCATTTTAATTACTTTTTCAAATTTCTGTAATGAATATGTAAAGTGCTTAATACTGACCACCTTTCCTTTCCAGCCCTTTGGGCAGGGAACTCGACTCAGAGGTAAAAGTAATACATACTGTCCTTTCTTCCCAACATTTTCCCTCTTCTCATCGTAGGATCTCTCGAATCCGCCCTCAAGTCAGGTCGTTCCTGACCACCCTCACAGCTGCACGCGCGTCCCCTCGGTCTACACCCAGCTGCTTCTGTGCGCTTTCTCTCCTGCTCATCCAGCCGTGACGCGTGTGTCCCCCCACAGCGCTGAGGGCAGTGCCCAGTTCATCTCCTGGCGAACCAAGGGATCTGATTGCGTAATGGATGGAGAGCTGTCACGCTCAAACAATGAAGAGTGCTGAAAGCCATCACTCTTTACATGCGAGTCGCTCTCTTTACACGTGTGGTCTTCAGATGTCTAACAGCGATGGCATGGATGATCAGCCAAACACTTAGGAGAAGTCAGACAGGACTTTCTGTTAACTAAACAGAAGCCAACGGCTGTCAAAGCCCCACCTGTCCCCAGACAATGCACTGAATAAAGAGATTAGAGCAAAAGAGGTGAATCTGTAAGATTTGAGGGCAAAATTAAACAACATTAAGCCTAATAGTAAACCTAAAGCAGCAGTGACTTATGCAACTTTCCTAAAGGTAGTAAAGATGAGTTATTCTATTAAAATCATTGCCTTCCTTGGTGTATTGTACTTAGTATATGAATTTGTTTCTTTATTCCTCCAATAAGTAAGTTTGTGCTAGGACTGGGTGTGTAAATAAGGTATCAAGTAAATAAATGATTGAAAGTACAGACTTGCCAGGGCACTAACCAGGCAAGCAAAACTAATCGGTTAATTTTCAGTGACAGGAATCATCTTTACAGACTATTAAAAAGTGAGATTTTGATGAACCAAATTGCTCTTGAAATAATTTATTGAGATAAAGATGTTTTTAAAAATCTCTTTTATTGCAAAATTTGGCAAATATATATAAAAATGTATGTTCATTCTTTAACTTTTTATTTTGTTTTGGAGTGTAGCCAATTGCCAATGTCTCGACTGTTCCAGGTACACAGCAAAGAGACTGAGCCACACATATACACGTACCCCTTCTCCCCCAAACTCCCCACCTACCCAGGCTTCCACGTAACATCGAGCAGAGTTCCTTGTGCTGCACAGTAGGTCCTTGTTGGCCGTCCATTTAAAAATATAGCAGTGTGTACACGTCCATCCCAAGGCCCCTAACTGTCTCTTCTCCCCATCCTTCCCACCGGTAACCGTAAGTTCCTTCTCTCCATCTGTGAGGCTGTCTCTGTTTTATAGACAAGTTCAAGCCTCCAATGAGAGCTCAGTTTGGCTGGCACCTTAGTGTCGATCTGCGATACTGTGAGCAGAGAACCTGGTCACTGTGGGCCAGACTGTGACCTACAGTTCTAAGGCAAGCTAACTCTTGAGTGTTGCTTTAAGCCACTGAATCTATGATTATGTGTTATGTGGTGTGTTAGTCAGGGTTCTCCAGAAACACAGTGTGTGTGTATGAGAAAGAGAAAGATAGACAGGGGTTAACTGTAAGAAATTGGCTCTCATGATTGTGCAGGCTGGCAGATTCTAATTCTGCATGGCAGGCTGGCAGGCTGGGGTCCCAGGGAAGACCTGAGGTTGTGGCTGAAGGCTGAAGGCACAATTTCTCTTCCCCAAGGAGGTCAATCTTTTTTCTTAAGACCTTCAACTGATTAGATGAGGCCCACCCATATAATGGAGGGCACTCTGCTTTCTCAGTGTCTAAAAATTTAAATATTAATCACATCTAAAATCCCTGGGCTTCCCTGATGGCTCAGTGGTAAAGAATATGATTGCCAATGCAAGAGATGTGAGTTGAATCCCTGGTCCAGGAAGATCCCCTGGAGAGGAGAATGGCTACCCACTCCAGTATTCTTGCCTGGGAAATCCCATGGGCAGAGGAACCTGGCAGGTTATGGTCCACGGGATCACAAAGAGTCCAACAGGACTGAGCTACTAAAGCATGCACATCTAAAAAATGCCTTCACAGTGCTGTCTAGACTCAGTTCAGTTCAGGTCAGTCGCTCAGTTGCATCCAACTCTTTGCAACCCCCTGGACTGCAGTACACCAGGCTTCCCTGTCCATCACCAACTCCTGAAGCTTGCTCAAACTCATATCCATCGAGTCAGTGATGCCATCCAACCATCTCATCCTCTGTCATCCCCTTCTCCTCCTGCCTTCAATCTTTCCCAGCATCAGGGTCTGTTCCGGTGAATCAGTTCTTAGCAAGAGGTGGCCAAAGTATTGGAGCTTCAGCTTCAGCACCAGTCCTTCCAATGAATATTCAGGACTGATGTCCTTTAGGATTGACTGGTTTGGCTGTCTAGACTACTGTTGACCAAATTGCTGGGTCACACAGTCAAGCCAAGTTGGTACATGAAATGAGCCAACAGACATAGCAATGGAAAACGAATATGTGAAAATATTAGCCATGGTTATCTCTGGGTGGTGGACTTCTGGCTGAATTCCATTTTCTTTTAAATATTTTCTGAATTTTTTCCAAAATTATATGTTAGTGTTAACATAAGAAAATATATTGAAAATCAGTTTTATTGTCTTCTAAGCCTCCTTGTAACCTATAAGTACTGTTTCTTCAAAAATAATACCATATTTAAAACAAATTATCCTTGTGTTGTAAAGTTACTACAGTAATAAATTTATGCTCTGTGACTTTATTAGACTTTGCAGCTTCAAGTGGAATTATAATTTTATGTGGACTTTAAAGCCATAAAATGGAGCTTATTCCCAGCAGTGCTGCCATATTTTGTGTCTCCAGGGCTCATTTTACGTGAGACATACAGTGGGAGATGCTCGGGGAGAGGCGCGTGTCCTTGGCAGGGGTCGGGGCTTGGCGTTATCACCAGGGAGCCTCTTCCTCGATGGTGCAAAAGGGGTGAGCATTTGAGGGCTGCTAGCCTGGACCCTCTCTGAAATCACTTCCAAGTCCAACACCCATCATGTGTACCTGGGGAGGAGCCTCCGCACTCCTGGACCAGACAGTGCACGGCTTTTCCTACACAGACCCCCTCCCAGGGCCAGACACTGCCCAGTACCGGGTGACTTCCGGCCACTGCAGAGTTCCCATACCGAGAGTCCTCTGTCATTTTCCTGCACATTCGGTGTCATAATTCTTCTTTTCCATCTTCTGTGTCTTTCTCTACGTCCTGATTACATTATCGCCTCCTCAGATGACAGTGTACACTCATTTCTTTTTATTATCCTGGTAGTGGTCATGCCGTAGCTCTTCAGCTAACACTGTTAGCTGACAGGGACTCCACTTATGATCTGTTTCGTGGTACAGTTACACTGTTATTTTCATTTCAGATGGAGGTGCATTTAGTGATTATCTCCAGTCACAGCAGGATGCTACATTTTACTGTCAACTGATTCCTACATTTGTATGGTGACTATTCAAGTAGATGTTAAAGTCAGCATTTATCATTAGATATGGCAATAGTGAAAAAAACCTCTTTCTCCTTAAGTAGTAATAGCATGTACCTCTTACTTTATACAGTGGTAGGTAGTCAAACATTTAACCTATAAAATCAGCAGTCAGAAAATACAATGGAGTGAGAAGAATGGAAACAAACATTTATCTGCCGCGGTGGTTTTTAATTTCTGGTACTAACGGGGAAAACACAGAACAGAGTGGCTGTTGCCAGCAGAACAGAACGTGTTCTTCACATGCTGGCCCGGGAGTTTACCTGGTTCCCTGTTGGTCTCACTCTCCAGACTTCATACTAAGTCTCTCGAGAGCGTAGAGCTCACCCCCATTTTCCTGACAGAGTTGGTGCTTAATAATGTTTAATGGATGGAACTGCTTTTAAGGAAATTTTCACTGGGGCCATTCTGTGGGGTTGGCTTCCCTGGTTGCTCAGTCTGTAAAGAGTCTGCCTGCAATGTGGGAGCCCTGGGTTCGATCCTTGGGTCAAGAAGATGCCCTGGAGAAGAAATGGCAACCCACTCCAGTATTCTTGCCTGAAGAATGCCATGGACGGAGGAGCCTGGTGGGCTACAGTCCATAGCGTCACAAAGAGTTGGACTCGACGGAGTGACTTTCACTCTCCTTCTGTGGGATAGTCAGTGGTGATTTTTAACTATAACCTTGTGTCCCAGGCGTCTCCCTTGTTATGCTAATAATTGTCTTAAAAACTATTCCTGAAGGCCAAAGAGAACCACTGAAGAAATTCAAGTCAGCTAGCAGATTCCTGTTCTAGAAAGGTTGATCCCACTGGGTGGACACCATCGGGTGTCCGTCAGGAGGCCTGGGGGAGTCACCAGGGCTGCCTTAGTGATGTTGTGTGGGTTGAGAAAACCGGCCTGGAGGCAGACGTCCTAGGGACAGAGTGGGACCCCCGGGGCTGTGACTCGGGCAGGGCTGGGGTGGCGTGCAGTGAGCGGCTGCTGTGAGGAGGGCAGGCATGGCAACGGCGCCGAGTCTGGCAGGGCAGGTGGCGCGCAGTTGCCGAGAGGGGTCGCCCCCACGGTCCCGGCGGCCGGGTGTGAGGATGCCTCTTTCTGCTTCTGCGGGGTCAGCGGGGCGGGCGGCGCCAGAGGACAGCGGGCGCCCCCAGGAGACCAGCACTGCTGCGGTACCCCGCCTTCCTGATCGGACGGCAGGGCCCACGGACGGGCAGGAGAGGCTGGGGGAGTGGCCAGGGTCTCAGCCACGTGGGGAGATGGCAGGGCTTCCTGAGGAAGGGCCGTCCCGGCCGTCCCCGTGCTGGACGGTCCAGAAGAGGCAGGGGCTGCACCCCAGCCCCCTCCCCGGGGCAGGCTGCTTCCACAGCGGCTGGTCTCACCTGTCACTCACGGACTCTCTGCGTTTTCCGTTCTCTTCAAAATCCGCGTTTTCTCACTTCCTTTTGTCGAGGGTTTGATGGAAGAGTCTCTGTATGTGGACTGAATTTTTCTTTGGTCTCCACAACCTGGAGGTATTTAGTGTTAACTGCCGTCCTTTGTGTGCAGACTCAGCCCCCAGAGCGTGCTCCGTGCACCCCGGCCGAGTACATGAGTCAGGTCTGTGCCGGCCCAGTGGCACCAGGGCAGTGTGTGTAGCTCAGTGAACAGCAGGTGCGTAGGCACCGAGGTGGTTAGCGGTGACGTACTGGTTGCCATGCTGATGGATCATCCCCTTGCTGCACCTGTGGTTACCTGTTAGCCACCAGGCTGGTTAACCCACCAGCAGTGCTGGCTGTGCCCTGTTTCTTAGGCCTCTTCTTAATGCATGCGACTGGGGGCTCAGAAGGCTGGTCACTGGAACACACACCCCCTCAGATGGGCCCCGAGAGCCCCTCCTGGAAGGGGCAGGCCTGAGGGACCCCAGCCCCTGATGCCCTGGCCTGAGGGTCCAGCCAGGCACTGGCCTGAGTGTGAGCGTCACGTCACGGATCTAGTCTGGTTCTGCTGCCCTCAGACGGGCGCCCGGGACAGGGCTGAAAAGGCAGTACGTCCTGTGACTGTGTCTCCGGGCCCAGGCCCAGGAAGGATCAGGACAGATCTAAGTGCTTCCCAGGCGGCTCAGCAGTCAAGAACCTGCCTGTTAGTGCAGGAGACTCGGGGTCAATCCCTGGGTCGGGAAGATCCCCTGGAGGAGGGCATGGCTACCCGCTCCAGTATTCTTGCCTGGAGAATCCCATGGACAGAGAAGCCTGGCGGGCTACAGTCCATGGGGTTGCAAAGAGTCAGACACGACTGAGGGGCTGAACAACCACAAAGTCAGGCTGCGTGTTCCCTCAGAGTTCTCCAGGCAGGGCACTGCCATTCACTTTGGCTGGTGAGTATTTGATGAGCTCCAGCACATGTGGTCAAACTCTAGTCTCCTTTGCAATAAGCCTTCCGCCCCTGCTGTCCCCGCCCCTGGTCTGCGCGTCCCGTTTCTGCATCTGCACCTGTGCACCCCAACATCAGGGATCCTGGGCTCATGTCCCCCATCTCAGTGCCCAAGCCATGTAGGGTAGGGCCGCCTTGGGCACAGGCCATCCGGCATGTTCCCTGGACAGAGCGCCTGAGTCCAGCAGACCCTGGTGTGCTCAGAGCTCGGCGTTTGCTTCCCAGTGTGGTCACCCCGGGGCCAGCCCCAATGCAGACACAAACCCAGTCTCCATCACCCACAGGAAGATGTCTCACAAGTGTGTTTGTTGTTGTTTGTGGATGAAATGGATAAAAATGCAGGTTCTCTGAAGGGTCCCTCAGTGGGGCACCCGCGCACGCTACCCCAGTAGACCTGTGTTCCTCTAAGTGTCGGGGGTCCAGAGACCATCTGCCACAGAAGCGCCTTGGATGTTTATTGAAGTTCAGATCTGGAGCTGACGCCACCCATGTGACTCTACCTGGGGTGTGTGGTCCAGGAACCAGCAGGGCACTGTGATGCTGGGAGCTCTGGGAAACCTTCAGTGGGTATTTTCCTGTCGTCCTGACACTAGCTTTTAATATAAACCAGCAAGTGTCAGAAATTTTAGTAAAGAGAAAGGCTCTGTGCTTGCTTAAAAACCCATCTCAGACATAGAGAAAGGAGTGGAGCCCAACTGCAACAGAAGGCCCTCGGGGGGCAGGATGAGTGCCCGAGACGGTCTTGGCTGTCCCTGAGCGCAGCCCTCACCCAGCGCGGCCCAGGGTGGCCGATGCCTCCGTGGGGTACTCTCTCCGTGCCAGGACGTGCACACTGCTGTGGCCGCTGTCTTGGTGGCCCAGCATGCACGGGCCGGCAGGGGCGGCCCTGAGTCCACACTGTCCCCTGCCTCCCTGGACTCCCACTCAACCTGGAGTGAGCAAGCAGTCTAGGCTGGCCGTCACCAGAGGGGCAGGTGGGGTGGCCACCTCACAGACTCACTCAGCCGCACACCAGGGAGGAGGGGGACGGCAACCCCCAACACCAGACTGGGGTCTCCCGGCCTCGAATCCCTGCTCTCCCCACCCTCAGCCGTCCCTCTGCAGGGATCAGAGAAGTTCTGTGACCACCTGGAGGAGGACAGCCACGTCCGCAGCCTGGAATCTCCCGTCCACAACCCACAGGGCAGGCGACCCCAGGAGCCTCTCATCCACAACCCACAGGACAGGTGACCCCGGGAGTCTCCCGTCCATGACCCGGACAGCAGGCAACTCCAGGAGTCTCCCGTCCATGACCCAGAAGGCAGGCAACACCAGGAGCCTCTCATCCATGACCTGCAGGGCAGGCTACCCCAGGAGTCTCCCGTCCACGACCCGGACAGTGGGCAACCCCAGGCGTCTCCCATCCACGACCCGCAGGGCAGGCAACTCCAGGAGCCTCCCGTCCATGACCCGCAGGGCAGGCAACCCCAGGAGCCTCCTGTCCATGACCCGCATGGCAGGCAACCCCAGGAGCCTCTCATCCATGACCCGCAGGGCCATCGACCCCAGGAGCCTCTCATTCACGACCTGCAGGGCAGGCAACCCCAGAAGCGTCTCGTCCATGACCCGCATGACAGGCGACCCCAGGAGCCTCCCGTCCACGACCCGGATGGCAGGCGACCCCAGGAACATCTCCCGATGCTCGGCTCTGACCACCTGGAGGGAGCAGCCCCGGCTCTGTGTTGGCTCAGGAACTCTCCCGCCTGGTTGCCTGAAACACCGCCTCTGGGTAAGATGATTCCTCTCGCACCTGAGGCCCAGCGCTAGACTCCCTTTGGTGCCCGCCACCACCCCTCCTGGGCACCTGCGTCTCTCACCTCTGGGAGGGAACGGAGCGCGGCCCTGTCGTGACTCGGAGGCTGAGGCTGTGAAGGCAGGTCCGCTCTGGGACACACTGCTGCTCGGCGTCGCGCTCATCTGAGCTGCTGGTTTATCACACAGCTGCGATGATGCACCGCAGGCTTTGAAAATGCGTGTGTAGCACTGAAGTAACACACGCACCCTCCGGAGGGAGCCATCTTTGTGCAGAGTCTGGATCACCTGTGCAGGGACCTTTGGGCCTAGGGTCACCTCTCAGGAAGGTGAGCACCCTGTCATGAAATGAGTGGGCCCTCATGAAATGAGGCCCCAGAGACGCACAGGGGCTTTGCAGGATGCGAGGACAATGGCTGCATTTGGTGGGAGTTGCATGACTGCTCACTCCACGGCCTCGGGGCCTCCCCCACCCAGGGAGGCCAGGGCCCCTGGACGCACCGTGAGCCGGTGACGGGGCCTCGACTGGCTTCTGAAAACCCCTCCCGAATCATCACACTTCAGTTGACAAGTGACAGAAAACTAAACATGTTTCTTTCCACACCTGATTCCTAACCCCTTGACTAGGATGTAACTTACAGACCATGCAGTTCATCCCCTTGACGTGCACAGCTCAGTGGCTTGTGGTGTATTCACAGGTCCTTGTGATCCATGTCAGGATGTGGCTTCCCACTGAGGAGCCGCCCAGCTCCTCCACCCCAACCCGACAGCCACCCCATGTGCTCTCTGTCTCCCCGGTTTGCCAGTTCCGGACGTGCCGTGGACATGCAATCCTGCAGCACGAGCCTTCATGTTGGCTTCTCCCACCCAGCGTGTCTTTAAGGTTCCTCTGCTCTGTGGCCAGCGCCAGCCTTCTCTGCTGTTACAGCTGGGTAGTACTCCATCATGTGGCTGCAGCACCGATAACTTCTCCCGCACCTCATCGACGTTTGTTTCCACTTCGGGGCTCTTATGACAAATCCTGCACACGTCTCTCCGTGGACAGTTACCTTCATCTGTCCCGTACCTGGGGGTCGAGCTGCCGGGTCTCTTGGGAATATCACGTGTGACCTTCTGGGGAGCTCTCAGACTGTTTTTAAACTGGCTGAACATCCTCTACTACTTAATACTACTCATTTTCAATGTATCCTGTATTGTGCAGTGTATATAAATATGCATGTTTGTATGAAATGTGTCCCTCATTTTAAGTTTTTCACGCTCATGTTTACAGGCCTTGCTTTAATCTCTGAGGGCTTACAGGCACATCACTTTGTAACGAGAGCAGGTTTTTTCATGATACATTTATTTCCATTGATGTTGACAGAGTGTCATAACACGGAACATAAATAATTGGAGCTTTTCCTTAATACTCATCATTCTCCCTGATGTTTTCATCTCTCTGCTCTCCTTACCGTGGAGTCTAGTTCATAATCCTGTCTGCAGTGTTGCCACTTTTTCCTCAAAATACAATTCAGAAGTTCAACTATAAGGTAGTTTGAATGGGAAAAAAAGAGGATGTTTGGAAAGACACCAGATCAGGAAACTGAATCCTACTGAAGCGTATGTGCTGCCTCTTGGAGGAGCCGGGGGCACCCTGGTGCCCTCGCAGACGCTGTCATCTGTGACGGTCCGGGTGTGGCGTCAGCTGTCGCTGGGAGAACGTGGCGTCCAGGAGGCACAGCTTCATCATCGCTCAGCGGGCTTAGAGGGCCCTGAAGCCAACAACGGACTTTTAATAGCAGAAACGACATGTGTGAGAAAACACAGGAGGGTCTCGCAGCAGGAAAGACCTCCCTCAGAGCCGCTTTCGTGAAGCTGGTCCCTGCCAGCCCCCCCGTGCACACACCCCTGGCTGACACCCCCGGGCTGACAACCCTGGGAATGAGGAGGGGCGGCCAGGCTTCCGGTAGCGTGGATCTGCTCCGTGACAGGGGCCTTCACCCCGGGAACAGAGGCTGCATCTCATCGGCGGAGTGTGGGTGGTGAGCCCTTTCCCTGCTCCGGGGGGTCTGAGAAGGCACACAGGTGAGGTGCGTGGTGCTGCGGGGGGAGTCAGCCTCTGCCTCTCAGCAGTGAGGTCTCTAAACAAACAACCACTGAAGAACTGGGGCGGGTGAGCCAAGCAGAGGACAGAGGCCACGTCTGAACCCAGCGTGACCACAGGGCGCACCGGGCGGGAGCCCTGCAGAGCCAGCCCTGCCGCAGAGCATGGCCACAGCCTCCGCAGCGCGTCCCTGCTGTTCGTCTGTTAGGACGCGCGTCTGTGAATTCACTGTGTCTGCAGGGCGTGTGCGTGGATGCACACAGCCTGGCTGCCTGAGGACTGCAGGCACTGCTCCCCGTAATCGGACCAACACAAACGGAGAGAGAAGCTTTGATGGAGACTGCAGTGTTGCCACGGTGTTAATTCTCCCCAGATCGGGGTGTCGATTCAGGGCAGCCTCTGTTTTTAGAGAAACTGCCAGGAAGAAAACGCTGAGGATCTTAGAAGAGCGCAGTCTCGACAGAGAAGAGCCAAGTTGGGCCGGCCATTCCGGCCACTTCTCTCCCAGCCTGGGCCCAGCGTCCCTGCAGGGGTCCCTGCTGCCTCTCAGGAGAGCGGTGTTTAGAAACCAAGGCCCAGCCCCAGGTGTGCTCACTGCCGGTTCCCTTAGCAGCAGAGAGAGCTAGCACACGCGCATACCTACAGTCATTTATTTTGTTTATCCACTGGCATGTGTACGATGCTAAACATGGATTCATACCCACATCTCTAACTATAACCTAGTACGGCATGGTTCATTCTAGCTTTCCCCCACCCCTTGAGTATCTGTATAAGATACGTTTAAATTTCCTTTGAGACCTTCTGTCTGAGCCAATCTGGAAGACTATCGTTTAACTTTCACATATTTGGGAATTTTCCAGAAATTCTTCTGTTACTGATTTCTAGTTTTATTTATTTTGGTCCAAGAACATACTTTGTATGATTTCTGTTCTTTCAAATGTGTTAAGGTTTGTTCTGTGGTCCAGAATACAGTCTGTCTTGGTGAATGCCCACTTGACACTCACCCGAGGAAAATGTGGATGATGCTGTGTTTTTGGAGGCTGTCTGCTCTTAAAACAGGGATATTGGTGTCAGAATAGACCAGGGTTGTTTTAGCCTCAGCACTGCTGATATTTGGGGCCAGAAAATTCTTTTTGGTTGACAGGTGGCTGTGTACTATAGAATTTTAGTAGCATCTCTGGTCTCTACTCACCAGGCTCCCATCCCCAAGCTGTGACAACTAAATATTTCCAAGTGTCTCCAGTTGTCCCTTGGGGGTGAAACCTCTCAGGTTAAGGAAAACTCAAATAGAATAAACTGATGTGACTGAAGAGTGACTGTCACCGTCAACACTTAAAAAGTCTGCTCGTCAAAACACTCCCAACAGGAAGGGGACAAGGCAAGCCACAAAGTGAAGGAAAATACTTGAATGAATATCTGACAAAGGATTTGAGTACAGAACATGTAAAGAACTCCTACAAAACAAAACCAGAAATAACCTGGTTAAAAATGCGGGGGTAGGTGGAAAGTCTTTTCACGAAAGAAGATGTACAGATGACCAGTCATCCCGTTGTTACTCATCCAGGAGGAGACACCACTTCACTTTCAGTCAAGGGCTCAGCTTGAGCAGCACACTGTGAGGGGTGTGTGTGTGTATGGGGCAGGGGGTGGTCACAGAGGAGGAGGTCACCCAGAGCCGTCACCTGCACAGCTCGCAGACACATCTGTCTCGTCTGTAGCAACCAGTGGCGTTTGTTTTTCTGTTCTGTGATTTCTATTTCAGAAAAAAAAAAAAAAAAAAACACTATGCTTTATGATGACTTCACCTAGGTTTGCTCTTTTCTAAAAAAATTCAACTTTTGAATGTTTTGTTCAGACAGAATCTCACGTGGAAAGGTGGGGGCCGCATCTGAGCACCCCTGACCCCATCAGCCCCCCGGGTGTGCCCTGAGACTCCTCTACCAAACTCCACAGACGAACCTGGGCCGCACGTCCCGCCCCCCGCCCAGGCCTCCTGAGGGTGGACCGAGCACAGTGCAGTGGGCAGTGACAGGGGCTCTGCGTGCGCCCCCCACTCCTGCACACCCTCTGAGCGCCCGTCTCCGCCGTGAAGGGCTGGCAGTGCTTTCCTGTGCTTGTGGCATCAAGTCCAGACTCCAGAGGGGGCTGCACAGTCCCCACTGGTCTTTTCCGGAAGCTTCTCCACAGCCCACGTCTCCCCACAGCCCCCGCTGTCCACCGCTGTGCACTGGGACCGTCGGTGATCCCGTCCACGTTCCGACCCTGTAGGCCCAAGTGTGCGTCTGTGGTAGTAGTGCCAGATTTAAGAAGGACAAGCGGTGACGTCTGCCTTCCAGCTGGACGGCGCGTTCCGTTAGCCTCAGGGACACGTTTGGGACGATTGGGAACATGCTGCTAGTGAGGATTACTCGCTGCTCCTCTGAACTCCACGTGTAACTGGGTGCCCCGTGTTTCTGTCTGGCATCATCCCTCCATCGTTGCTGGCATCAGCGCCTGGCAGCATTCCGGGCACCTGCTGGAGAAAGTCTGCAGAATTTACCAGAAGGCACACAGGCCTCTCCCCGCAGCGCTGCTGGTTAGAGGAGGAACGCCGTGAGGAGCAGACCCAGAGCAGCAGGTCCAGCAGCCTGGGACGCACGAGGGGGAAAGCAGGGTGGGCGGGCAGCTCAGCCCCAAAGCCCGCAACGCCGCCCCTCGTCTCGGTCTCCAGCCCAGGGCCCTCCCGCCTTCCAGTCACACGGGGAACCGATTCTAAGCCTGACGCCGGCTCTCTGTCATCCTCGGGAGGCTCCTCAGGGCTGGGGGGGTTTCAGCCATCCCCAGAGAGAAGGTCCCCGGGGAGGGCCCTCTGGTGTCACTTCTAGGGTCTGAGCACCCAGCCCTGGATGGGGTGAACATGAGCACACGTTCTCCTGTGACTGCAGTTAAAGCTTAGTCTGAATATTTCCATATTTACACACTCAGTCTAATTATGGAAATAACCTGAAAAAGCACTTTCCCAACAGCCCCCAGGTCTGTGACCTGTGGGGCTCCATGGCCTACCAAGTGTGTTGGAGGATGCTAAGCCACCATAATCAAGTGCGGATGAAGTTGGGGACCAGACCTTTGCAACCTCTGCTCCTCTGACTCAGCTGCCCAGATCTTGGGGCAAAAAGCATCAGTTTTGGAGCCAGGCTGCCTGGGCCCGGAGTCTAGCTCTGCGTTCGCTTTGTGGGCGCCTGGGTGAGGTGGCTCCCCATTTGCAGTGAGGCCCAAGCATGTGGGGTCCCTGCGAGGACTGACGGGCTGGTACAGGGTGCTTCCAGGGGGCAGCATAACAGTACGTCATGGATGTTCGATGTCTGGAGTCTGTGTGTGAAAGAAAACCTGAGGTTAGCTTCCTGTAGTGGCAGCTCGTCTCTCAGTGGCTGCCCAGGGCTGGAATAAAGAGGTGGTCGTGAGTTAGAAGACACATCTGAACGTAGAATCACAAATACAGACTCCTGTCTGGATGCCACTCAGCCATAGTTCTGAGTCACCCCACTCACAGTGCCAGGCTCTGGGCTGGAAATCTGGATACAGAGATAAAGAAGACAGAGCCCTGCTTTTACAGATGCTGAGAACTTAAATGTGAGAATGTTGAATCAGCAAAGAGCGGTGTTAATCAGAAGGGAAAGCTCTTCAATTGGAAGTAAGATAAAAGTGCTAACTGGTAGAAACTGGAGTGTGCAGACCCCCGTCCAGACCCGGGCCCGAGCAGCGTGGGTGACAAGGAGTCCGGCAGAAACCTGGACTCTTTACGAGCCAAGGTCAGGGCAGCCCCAGGCCCATTTCTCTCCCATTTCCTTTCCTTTTCTCTTCTCTTCTCTTTTGGTCTGTTTTAAGTGGAAAGAAGGGATGTAAGAGCTGGAATGTTATATACCTAGTCTTAAAACAAAGTTATCATTATAATAATTTGTAAATTGTATTCTATTAGTATCTAAAAATACATGCTATTAACTTTACCTGAAATAATGACCTTAAAATAAATGAGCTTCCTTAATCTGAACTTAACATCAAGCCAGTTTTCCCTCTGCTGCCCTATTTCCAAAGAAGTAAATCACCGTGAAATCAATTTACATCAAGGGCTTACTTTAAAAATCAGGGAACATACTGTGGTCAAGACATGGAGTCAGAATTAGCAACCTAATTTTTATACACAGGCCTGTGCAATTATCCTAGTTATCTGTCTCATTGTGATCCACAGTAGGAAAGAAGAATAAATCCATTATTGTTGTTCACATTTTTCCAGCTTGGGGGTCAAATAAAATACAGTGTGTCTTGATTGTGGAAAGACTCACCAAACCTGAAAGGAGCTCAATTTAGCCAGAAACGTCAACCCAGCTGAACCCTCTCTCTGCCAGACATCCTCAGGGTTTGCCCTATGCTTTCAAGATTTTGCAAAAAACAAGGAGGGGGATGGACTAGAGGAAATTGATTTTTAAGGCTGTTTGGAAGGAAATGACCATTATGATGATAATATGGATTTGAGTTTTCAGTCTGCTCTCTGCTTCTATTGCATAATCTGGACAACTTCACATAAGTTAAAATGGCTGGCAAACCTTTGATTTTTTCTTCTTCTAATTTTCTGAGTGTGTAAAGTTGCCAAAAGCTACCCTGACCTTTATGAGACTCTCGTGGACTTCTGAGCCCAGTTTGCTCTGAGGCTGTGTGAGTTATCCAAGCTTTCAGGGTTAGGTTTCCCTCTTCGTGGAATGATCCAGATTTCACTACCTGATGATAAAAAGTCAGGTTTTGAAGCAAGTCTGTAAGTAGTCTGCCCCATTGGTGCTGATGAACCCACATCCATGAGCTCGTCTGTCAGGAATGTTACCACGAGCCCTAGAGGCCCACCTCGCGATAGGGTTTGATAGCAGCCCCAGGCACTGCCACACATGGTCCCTGCAGCGATGCTCACGAGGCCTCTGTCTTCTCTCTTTCTCTCCTGTAGCCAGAGCTACCTGCAAGCTGCCAGCGACGGGCCTGCCAGCCACGGGCTGGACCCCTCTGCCAACTACAACTCCCCGAAGTTCCGCTCCCGGAACCAGAGCTACATGCGTGCCGTCAGCACCCTCAGCCAGGCCAGCTGCGTGAGCCAGGTGGGGCCCCCCTCCCGGTCAGCCCCCTGCTGCAGACTCAGGCCTGAGCCAGGTGGGGCCCCTCTCCTCCTGGTCAGCCCCTGCTGTAGACTCAGGCCTGAACCAGGTAGGGTCCCTCCCCTCCTGGTCAGCCCCCTGATGCAGAGTCTCAGCCAGGAGTGCTCCTGTGCCATCATTGCACTAGGGAGCTCCGTGGGCGTGACGGGGCCTTTGTGACCAGTCATTCTCACTCCCAGCCCCTCTGAGCAGGGCTGACGGGAGCGTCCACCACGTTCCCCTGCCGCGCCCCCCACACGGAGCAGCCTCCTTCCCTGGGCCAGGCCCCCCATGCGGAGGGTCTGAGCCCCACCCAACGGGACACACAGGGCCCCATAGCACCAACCCCCTGAGGTCGCTGGTGTTTCCATGGACAGACTGTCCCCGCAGCTGCAGGCGAGCCATCAGGTCATGCCCTGTGTTGTTCTCTGAGGACACAGGTGATCCAGACCACCCCTGGCTCTGCCGCCTGAGGGAGGGGGCCCTGCAGGAGGGGACCCACAGAGGGGCGCTCGGGAACCTCTCCCCGCCCCTCACACCCTCGCCACCACTGTGCTCACACCCAGCCTGGCTGCCGATGTTTCTGGACCCAGCGCCGCTGGGCGTGAGGGAGCCACAGTGGGACAGCTGTCTGGACAGGTGGGCTCTGGGCGCAGTGGCTCAGCTGCTCCCTGGGCGGGAGGGCGAGCCGGCCCAGAGACTGAGGGCAGGAGGGGCTCCCATCTGGTCTCTGCTCGCCTTCCTGCGGTGGCTGCCTTGCTGAGGCCCCTGTGGCCACATCCTGGTTCCTGCGAGTCTCTGTGTGCTTCATCCATGCACCGTCCAGATCGCTCTGACAGCTGCTCAGTTTGCCCAGGAACCCAGGCGCTTTGCTGGGTGTGCAGGGGTGGGGGGGGTCGTCAGGAGACCGCAGGGCAGGGGGCACCCCACTGCCCCCGCAGGAGCAGCATCCACCTTCCCCCACGGCCGAGCCTGCCACCCGCTCCTCCTGCCTTCTCGTTGTCTTCACAAAGCAGTGTCAGTCTGAGTGTAGCTTCTTTCTGTCATGCATCCTTTCTCTTTTCACTGTGGTAAAATATACCTAAAATCCACAACATGTACCATCTTAACCGTCTTGCAGTGTACATCCTGTGGCGTTTGGCACGTCGCATTGTTGGGCAGCCACCCCCACCGTCATCTCCAGAACGCTCTCATCTTCCTAAACTGAAGCTGTGCCCATGCAGCGCTGGCCCCCCGCCCCCCATCCCCTCTCTGTCTCCTCCCCGGGACCTCACAGGAGTGACTCTCACAGCGCTTGCCCTCCGTGTCTGCCCTGCTTCGCTTTCCTCCGTTGGGTGCCTGTGTCAGAACGTGCTTCTCCTCTGTAAGGCTGAGCAGCACGCCGTGTGGATGGCCCGCACTGTGCCCACCGTCTGTCAGCAGACACTGTGTTGCTTCCGCCTTGGCTGCTGTGAGCGACACTGTGTGGACACAGTGTGCAAGCGACTGTGTGGACACAGTGTGCGAGCGTCTGTCGGTGTCTCTGCTTCCGGTTCTCACGCTGCACGCCCTGTTCCTGCGGGTGCAGCTGTGGTCTCCCGAGGAAGCTCCGTGCCAGTTCCCGCAGCGGCTGCCCCGCTTTCCAGCGCCAGCAGCTGCGTCCAGGGTCCTGCCCCCCGCCCACAGCCACCGCCTCACTCTGCAAGCGCCACCATCCTGACCTGGGAAACCCGCCCTCAGCGTGTATCGGGCTCTCTGCCACTAGGAGCCACGTTCCTCACCATCTTCTGATTTTCTCTTCTCTGGTATCTCGAAGCCCACGTCCTCCAGAAGCAGTTTAAGTGCTTTCCTGCTCTTGCAGTTGACTAGAGAAGCCAGCACTTCAGCCCACACTGATTATGTGCCCCTCTGACTTTGCAACCTCCCGAGACACCCCGTGTCAGGCTGAACTGCAGTTTGAGTCGCAGAGTAAAATGCCCACTTTTCCAAATCTCCCTCGAGCTAGTCAGAGAAAAGGCCATTTTAGTTCCAGTCTAGACCAGCTGAGGTCCTTCTCAACTGCTTATTTGTTTCGGGGAAAAGTCCCCCTCATTTGAAGGGCCTCGCTGGTCAGCTTTGTGGCTGAAAGCACTGGCCGAGCGGTCCTCACTGAACGCCCATCCCTGAGTGTCAGAAGGTACCCGTGAGGGTGATGGCACCTCTTCCAGAAGGAGAAAGGCCCTGGGCCTGTGGGTTTGCAGCAAGGGGGAACCTACCAAGACCCCGTGTCGGAACTGGCGGGCGCGGGCGACCCCACACGGTTTCTGGCCTCTTTAGGTTGTCTGACCTGGGTCTGTGACGTAAATGACATGAAACAGTCTGAGACTTTCTGATACAGTTCCACATGAGGGAAAACCTGGGTCGGAAGGAGTCTGTACTCCAGGAAACGGCATACTTCGAGCCAGAGTGAGAGTGTTTGGGATGCATTTCCCTCCATGGGCACCAAGGTGACTGTGCTGGGGTGTCGGCATCTGTCTTTGCCCGAACTCGTCTGCCACTTTCCAGCATCAGACACCCTGAAACCTCTCGCGTGGTGCAATCGCCCGGGGGTCTTTCTCTGGTCATTTCTGCCTGAACAAACTCAGTGTCCCCTCACTCTGGGCTCTGGGTCAGCAGTCCTACCTTTAAGACCCCGTCAGCAACTTCCTCCCGGGCCATGCTCACTGGGATTTGTCCAGTGAAGGGAGCGCTTGTGAATAATCTCAAGTGTTAATAGAAGCAGGGAGCCAGGGAAGCATCCCAGGTAAGTGCAGAGACCCAGGCCCAGGTCTGTGATTAGAGGTGGGCAGAAGCTGTCTTCTCTGATGAAGGGCAAATCCAATTCTTTACCTGCTTTTACTCTGTGAACAGTTAGAGGAAAAGGATTGATCTGGTATTTAGAACAATACTTTTTAAAATTTACCTGTCAATGTAGCAGGAGTGTTCAGCAAGTTGTGGGTCATGTTCCAGGGGTAGAGTGAGTGACTCAGCTGGGCGCTGGGCTGCGACTGTACCCAGCCATGGCCTCTGTGAGTACACTGCCCGCAGGCGTGGCTGGGGTGCAGGGGGCAGGCAGGGTTCCTAGGGCAGAGGCCCCCTGCACGGGGGTGGTGGGGAGACCAACCTAGGTTTCCGGGCCCCTCCATGAGCCCTAAGCATGGACCCAGCAGGTCACCCAGGAGAATTGTCTTGGCCTCTGCCTGAGCCCCAGTTCCATGCAGAACTCTGGCCCTCCACGTAAGCGTCTCCACGGGCATCTCCTGACCGGCTTCCGTGTTAACACGAGGTGCCCTGGGAGGCGGGGTTTGGGGAGGAGCCAGCTGTCCAGGTCCCCCACGAACCGGGCCTGGGAGCAGCTGCAGCTCACGGGCCCAGCCCAGAATCTTCGTTCCTACAATCCCCACTCCCCCCACCCCCGCCCCAGGCTCTTCAGCCTGCTCTGTGTCCCGCTACCGAGTTTCTGTATAAACTCCTAGACATGGCTCCTGGGAGGCCCCAGAAACCTCAGGAAACCGCATTCCGCGAGGACAGCACACGGAGGCCCTCCGCTCACCCGCAGTCAGGCCCCTGGAGCGCGGCCCTCAGGACCCGCGCTCTCCAAGGCCCAGTCACGTTTCGTAACACAGGGTCCCAGGGTGACTCTCTACCCAGAAATGAAATGTCAGGCTTGAGAATAACGACTTTACCTGCTGAACCGCCAAACTCAGGGCGGACACTACCAGCCCACGCTGAAGGAGGGGAGGGACCCAATGGAGTGTGGGCGGCGCACCTGCATTGTGAGAGACCGAGGCACCTCCAGGACACGGGCTGCGGCTGCCTCCAGGGACGCAGGGGCAAGCTCGTGGCCGAGCAGGCGTCCGTGTCCTCAGCCCAGGGCACTGGGCTGAGCGGAAGCAGAGACAGCCGCACCCATGGGTCTTTGTGAGCACAGCGTCCATACCTGGCTTGTCTAAGCTGGAAACAGCCTGGGCCGTGAAAACGGAAAAAGAAGGATGACGAATACTTTGCACAGTGTGCTAACCTTTAACCTCGCTGTTCCTCTTGACCTCAATGGTAACTGCCAGTCGCACTTTAAAGCTCTGCCTCGGGGTCTCTAGACTTTCCAGGGCACAGTGGGAATTGGTGGGTTTTCTCAGCGTTCCCCGAGCTTAATGGCTCCCATTAATTAAGCTGTGCATGGCAGGCGGTGAGTGCCTGCGGGTGAGCTCTGAGCGCTTCTCCGCTGGCGAGTGGCTGTGGCGCCTGGCCGAGCCGAGCCGTCAGCTGCGCTGTCGTTCTTCCAGATGAGCGAGGCCGAGGTCAACGGGCAGTTCGAGTCGGTGTGTGAGTCGGTCTTCAGCGAAGTGGAGTCTCAGGCCATGGACGCACTGGACCTCCCGGGATGCTTCCGGACACGCAGCCACAGCTACCTGCGCGCCATTCAAGCGGGCTACTCCCAGGACGATGAGTGCGTGCCCCTGACCATCCCCGCTGATGCCGCCTCCACCATCCGGCCCACAGGTAAGGGACGCCCTCTGACCCATCCCCCAAACGGACAGGTGTGGGGCACCTCCATCCTCACGGACTGGGGTGGGTTCTCTCCAAACATCTGGAAATTTTCCAGCTTACGTTGGTGACACAGTGCTGTTTGCAGTGATGTTTTGAAATGTTTCTTTCCTGGATTACTTTTCTTTTTCTTAGGATGAAATCTATCGATTGTCAAGGTTCCTTATAACAGTCAAGTAGAGTTTTCGTAAAGTTTTGTATATGAAAAACATTGATGTTTGGGAGGTGATTGTTTTAGATACCGAAGTTGAATAGACAGCAGTAAAAGCTCAGCTGATGTGCAGTGACGTGGGGTCCTCACCGCAGGCCCAGCCCGAGTCTGCACGGGCAGATCCGTCAACACGATGCCTGCCGCAGAGCAGACCGTTGGTGGAACTGAAGGTCACAGTCTCCTTCAGTTCTTGGGGAAAGCCAAGATAAATTTGATAATTTATCACCTAAGCTAAGCATCACTGTCTAATGTTTCTGTGCACTGTGCTGGTTTATGCAGCACCGTGAGTAAACACGGCCCGGAGAAGCCCACGAAGCAGCCAGCGATCAGAGTCCCAGAGCGCCGTGATGGGAAGAGCGTGGGATTTGGACGCCTCGGGGCTGGGGCGGGGATGATCCTGAGGAGGACTGGAGAGAAGAGGCCCCAGTTATTGACGGCTCCTGGGAGCCAGGGCGGGAGCAGGCCGTGTCACACGCCACCCGCCCGCGACAGAGCTGCGCGTGTTTGAAGCCAGGACAGCTGGCAGGACGTGGGGCGAGGAGCGGAGCTAGGTGTCGCGGGGATCTGGCAGGACGTGGGGCGATGACCGGAGCTAGGTGTCGGGGGATCCTGCGGCTGCCTGGAACCTGCCCTGTCACTCATGGAGCCTGCAGGCGGGAGAGGGCTCACCAGAGTCAGACCTGCGCCGCCGCCTCTGGGATCGCGGGCGGGTCAGCCTCGCAGTCTCCTGCTCCTCGGTGTCCAACTCAGGCAGAAGCTCTGAGCACATGACCGGGTCCGCCCAAGGGTTAGGGAGCTCGGAGTGCCATGGGGCCTCTGGTCTTTTCCAGCTGCCTGTGGCCCTGAGCAGAGGCCGTGATGCCCCCATGCTCCCGAGCCCAGGGGTCAGGGTGGGCGCCGTTCTGGGAGCCGTGCCCTGCAGGAACCAGGCCCCACTCCACACAGGGCTGCAGATGCTGAGGACGTTGGGGGCCCGTGGGGCCCAGCCCCAGCTTCCCCCGGAAGCACCCCGTGTCTGTGACATCAGGGACCAGCCCTCACGCTCTGCCCTTGTGGGGAAAAGTGTGGAAAGTGAACTAATTAGAAACTTAAGGAAGTTTCTATCTTACTTACTTACTTATCTTATTTACCTTACTATCATTGCAGATTTTAAAAATATGCTGTAAGAGATAATTACTGATAGGTTCACCAATATTCGTTGAGTGTCTCCTACAAGCAAACAATTAAGCACACTCTTGGTCTTCAGAAATGCTCTGAAACGATAATCACCTGGTGGAAAATGACTTTCTTGTTTATAGAGCTGTCACTCCAGAGGAATAAATATAAAACAGATTTCACAGACATAAGAACCAGTGCAGAACTCAAACTAAAATTCTGATTTATGTACATATCATTTTACCAAGTATTACCAATACATCTTGGTATTCCCAACATGTATCTACCAAATGTATTAACAAAAGAAAAAAAACGCTTCTCTTCAAAATTTCTCCTGAACATTGGCCTAGTTATAGAGTCAGAATTCTTCCAGAAAACAGTGGGGGAAGCAGAGGCAGGCATGCCTTCCAAAGTTAGGGAGTGGTCTGGGGAATAAGAGATGAGATGGATAACATCAGGAAAAATAGCAAGTTGCCTTGAAATAATTGATTTATAGAATTATAAGCTACCTTTTTTAACGGTGCAGACGGATCCTTAATTCCTCCCTTCCCCTCTTTTACTCTAAGCATTAGAAATTGAATATTTGTACATTTTTCTCTCCTAAATAGAATAGTGATGGCCTACAGCAACAGAATACTTAATAGGATTGTGAAACATACCAAAGAAATGAGACGCCCCTGTCTGGAGGTGAGGCAAAAACGGGGTTTCCATGATTTTATGTTGAAATACTATTTGGAAGATCATGCATTTAATAACTATGCTTCGTTGATGTGTGTGTGTGTGTAGAGAGAGAGAGATTATTTTGACAAGTGCATTTTCTTTTATACTCCTAAAATTAGCTTTTGAAAATAATTCCCCAAAAAGTTATTCAAAAACATTCCCAGTGATTATTTTGAACAATAAGATGTACTTAAATGTCTTTTTAAGCCTGAAACATAAAAGTCGGCGTCCATTGGTTGCGTCACCTGTATAAACGCAAATGTGTAATGTTGATGTTCATCTAACAGTAATTAAACTCCAAGCGTGTGCACGAAAGGGCCATTAGCAGTTTCGGAACGTGTATCAGGCGCTCCGTTCTCAGCGCTCACAGGCTGATGCTGCCACTGAGCGTTTCTCTCGTCTGGGGCTTGAGTTCACCTGTGATTTCCCTCCACCCTTTAAGATGGGTGACGATGCAGCTGAAACAGAGACTTGTCATCTGATCTCCAGGGACCTGAAACAGGACCAGACTCCACCACTGGGCGCTGGGACCCATGGCCGGCACGACTCTCCAACCCACTGCTTCCCTCATCACCAAACACCCCACGTATTGATTAGAGTCCTCTCACTAAATGAAGTGGTTTTGAAAACATCTACTTTCATTTCACACATGGCTTCTTTCTCATCTGTGAAGTGATTTATCAGATAGATTTACTTGTCTAAATATGCATTTCACCCGATTCTTCTAGGGAGGGAAGGTTATTGATATCGTGGAGGAAAACAGTGTAAAATTAGATGATAATGATTTTTCTCTGGGTCAGAAGTTTTCTCAGCGTACGTCAGCACTGATTCCAGGAGGTATTACCACGGAGGGAAAATCCATACCAGGCATGATGGAGGAAACAGCTGTAAACCTTTTTCTATCTGGTGGCTTGTATTTCTGCAGTAACTTGCCTCTCAAGCGTTCCTGTGATCTCGTTTCCAAGATGCCTCCTGCGTGTGGAGTTTGGCATCTTCCTGGGCTCTGGCCGCATGACCTCCCCGCTCCCCACAGCACCTCCCCTGACTCCTGCCCTCTGGCCTTCCGCCAGCCAGGACCCTGGTAATCCCGTCAGGCCATCATGATGGTGGGCATGGTCAGTCACTGCAGGAAAGAATTGTTTAAGAACTGTGGATACGTGAGCCAGTCAGACTTAGCACTTAGCATCGTAAACCCTAAATAATCAATGATTAAATAAATGAATTCACGCATGTGTAAATAGGTGGAAGAATGCATCACTCGGCTAGATCCCAGGGTGCAAGTGCTGTGGGGCTGACCGATCGGCCCCCGGCAGCCCACCCCCGCCGTGTCACCTTGTGGCTGCGCCCCCGGCCTGCTCACGTGCTGAGCACACTGACGGCCCTCCGTGCCCTTCTCGCTGGCCCCCCCTGCCTCCTGCCCCACTGCTGCATCACCCCTCCTCGCAGTCTCTCACTTCACGTGCTGTTGCTGATCCCAGAATTTGCTTTTCAGATATTTTTTTGCCTAATTCTGAGCTATGCTTTTGTTATCAACTCAGGGATCATTTTTTCCAGGAAGCCTTCACTGATTTGCTCTTCATCTAACTAGTGTAGGAGCCAACACAAATGCCTTCCCTCCCACCCCCAATCAGATGAGTTCCAGCTAAAGTACACACTTATTAAAACAGAGAAATCCTAATTTTCATTTATTTCTAAAATGTACTCCCCTTTTAAATATATAGACATATCAGATGCCACAACATGTAGCCTACTGTGCATGTATATGTGGTAAGTTGCTTCAGTCGTATCTAATGGACTCTTTGAGACCCCGTGTACTGTAGCCCACCAGGCTTCTCTGTCCATGCAGTTCTCTGGGCATGAATACTAGAGTGAGTTTCCATGCCCTCCTCCAGGGGATCTTTCTGACCCGGGGATTGAACCCGCCACCCTTAAGTCTCCTGCATTGGCGGGCTGGCTCTTATTTACCTCTAGTGCCACCTGCAAAGCCCTGCAGCCTATGATAGTGGGCCGTATTTACTCTCAGTATATACTTACATCATTTCGTAATTATGTTTAGAAAGCATTGATACTATGGCTTTTGTTTCTTATAATGTGTTATTTAAAAAACATTATTATAACCAGTTATTTAAATTTACAAAATTATAAAGTATTCTGAGAACTTTTAAAAGAAAATAAGTTTACTCTCGGGAAGAAAGAGGTACTGTGCTGTGCTCTTCAGTCAGATCACTGGCTGTCAGGAGTCTTCTTTCCTTGCAAGGAGGTAGAGGATGAGCCAACATTGGAAGTCAGAGGAACGTGGCCACACAGTACTGTATATATATTGAGTGTGTTGATTATCTGTACATAATCATTTTACACATGCTGTCTTCAAAATGCACTAAAAATTATAATGTACTTGTTACTTTCAGAATTTCGGGTTTTTATTCATTGCTTCTTCTTTCCAAGAAACACTTTGACAACTTAAAATGATGTGTTTGGACTCACACCTAGTGGTTTCCTCTTAGGTATTTCTATTTTCTGGAGAATTAGCCTTTAAGAAAAATTATCCTTTGAAACATCATTCAGAGGGGAAGAGAAGGAGGCTTCCTGCAACCTGCTCATCTTACCCATCTGTCTCTCCTGCCCAGTTTCCTGGTGGCTGGTTACTTTTGCTTTGGACTAGTGGTTGAGGACTGGAGAAGGCGGTGGCACCCCACTCCAGTGCTCTTGCCTGGAAAATCCCATGGATGGAGGAGCCTGGAAGGCTGCAGTCCATGGGGTCGCTGAGGGTCAGACACGACTGAGCAACTTCACTTTCGCTTTTCAGTTTCATGCATTGGAGAAGGAAATGGCAACCCACTCCAGTGTTCTTGCCTGGAGAATCCCAGGGACGGGGGAGCCTGGTGGGCTGCCGTCTGTGGGGTCGCACAGAGTCGGACACGACTGAAGCGACTTAGCAGCCGCAGCAGTGGGTGAGGACTAAGGCACTGCTAGTCCAAGAAATGCTGGAAAACTGGACATGTGATACCGGTGATGGTTAAGTTTGTGTCAGCCTGCCTGGGCCTAGGTGTTTAGTCAAGCATTATTCTGGGTGTTGCTGTGAGGGTGTTTTTTGACATGTTAACATTCCCATCACTTCATGGGAAATAGATGGGGAAACAGTGGAAACAGAGTCAGACTTTATTTTTTGGGGCTCCAAAATCACTGCAGATGGTGACTGCAGTCATGAAATTAAAAGACGCTTACTCCTTGGAAGAAAAGTTACGACCAACCTAGATAGCATATTGAAAAGTAGAGACATTACTTTGCCAACAAAGGTCCGTCTAGTCAAGGCTATGGTTTTTCCTGTGGTCATGTATGGATGTGAGAGTTGGACTGTAAAGAAAGCTGAGCGCCAAAGAATGATGTGTGAGTTGGACTGTGAAGAAAGCTGAGCGCCGAAGAATTGATGCTTTTGAACTGTGGTGTTGGAGAAGACTCTTGAGAGTCCCTTGGACTGCAAGGAGATCCAACCAGTCCATCCTAAAGGAGATCAGTCTTGGGTGTTCATTGGAAGGACTGATGCTAAAGCTGAAACTCCAGTACTTTAGCTACCTCATGCAAAGAGTTGACTCATTGGAAAAGACACTGTTGCTGGGAGGGATTGGGGGCAGGAGGAGAAGTGGACAACTGAGGATGAGATGGCTGGATGGCATCACTGACTCGATGGACATGAGTTTGGGTGAACTCCGGATGTTGGTGATGGACAGGGAGGCCTGGCGTGCTGTGATTCATGGGGTTGCAAAGAGTCAGACATGACTGAGCGACTGAACTAAACTGAACATTCTCGCATCTGAGTGAAGCCGATTGCCCTCTCTAATGTGGGTGAGCTGTGCCCAATCAGTTGAAGGCCTGAACAGAACAAAAAGCTAACCCTCTATGAGTAGGAGAGAATTCCTCCAGCCTGACTGTTCTCCCTTTGAACTTGACCTGAGAGACCAGCTTCTCCCAGGTCTTGGGCCTGCTGGCCCTTGGATGGGAACTGACCGTCGGCTCTGCTCAGCCTCCAAGTGGGCCCCACCTGGAGGGCCCCACACAGCTCGGGTCTTGACAGGCTCCACGGTCACTCGAGCCAGTTCCTCTCGTAAACCTCTCTCTCCATGTGTGAACACCTCTTCTGGTCTGTTCCTCTGCACAGACATGACTAATTCAGTATCTACAAAGATTATTTCTTCAGGTTCTACATTTTAAATGGTTGTATCATTTACACAGGAACTTTGATCAGCAGCCCTGCACTCTGGCCAGCAGCTTGACCTTAAGGAGACAGACTGGAATCTTCTGTCCTGTGGCTGGGGTTAGGGCCCGGAGTGGTCATTAAAATGGGAGGCATTTTCACAGATGTTGAGAAGCTATGCTTGTACAATGATCAGTCAGGTAGATCTAAAAGTATAGAAACACCATTTGCTTCTGCAGGCTGGTGGTTCCTGACCACCACGTGGCAGATCTGACCTCCCCTGGGGACCGGGGACATCAGAGCAGGACAGAAGCCACCCGGCGGCTCAGGCGGGTCCCGAGGGCGCCCCTGCGGCCGGGTCTGGGGCGGCCAGGGCAGTCGGTGTGCAGGAGCTGCAGGACAGGTGAGTTCAGGTCCAGGAGGAGCACTGAGGGCAGGAGCCGGGGAAGCCCCATGGAAGCAGGAGCAAGAGGCCGAGGGGCCCTCGGGACGTAGCAGACATGGAGCTGCTGGGCCCGGAGCCTGTCCCGACTGCCGGGTTAGGGGCAGGTCGTTCCAGGGAGAAGGTGCCCGCTGCTCACCTGGCAGGTCTGCAGCTGAGCCCTGCAGGAAGCATGCTGAGGAAACTGGAGAGAGACTCCCACAGGGGCCATGGGCTCTGCAGCTGAGGCCCCCAGCTGGGATCCATGGGCTCCTGGGGGACCCCTAATACGTTCAGGAGGTGAGGGGGGATAAAAAGTGGATCCTCAATTTTTCGAACATCTTTGTTGTTCCGTTGCTGAGTCATATCCAGCTCTTTGTGACCTGATGGACTGCAGCATGCCAGGCCTCCCTGTCCTTCGCCAGCTCCCAGAGCTTGCTCAAACTCATGTCCATTGAGTCGGTGATGCCATCCAACCATCTCATCCTCTGTCGTCCCCTTCTCCTCCTGCCTTCAGTCTGTCCCAGCATCAGAGTCTTTTCTAATGAGTCAGTTCTTCACATCAGGTGGCCAAAGTATTAGAGCTTCAGCTTCAATCAGTCCTTCCAATGAATATTCAGGGTTGATTTCCTTTAGGATGGACTGGTTTGATCTCCTTGCAGTCCAAGGGATTCTCAGGTGTTTTCTTCAACACCATAGTTCAAAAGCATCAATTCTTTGGCGCTCATCCTGCTTTATGGTCCAACTCTCGCATCTATACGTGACTACTGGAAAAGCTACAGCTTTGTCTAGACAGACCTTTGTCGGCAAAGTAATGTCTCTGCTTTTTAATATGCTGTCTAGGTGTGTCATAGCTTTTCTTCTAAGGAGCAAGCATCTTTTAATTTCGTGGCTGCAGTCACCATCTGCAGTGATTTTGGAGCCCAAGAAAATAAAATGTCACAGTTTCCATTGTTTCCCTATCTATTTGCCATGAAGTGATGCGACTAGATGCCATGATCTTAGTTTTTTGCATGTTGAGTTTTAAGCCACTTTTTTCACTTTCCTCTTTTACCTTCATCAAGAGGCTCTTTAGTTCCTCTTTGCTTTCTGCTACAAGAGTGGTATCATCTGCATATCTGAGACTTTTGATATTTCTCCCTGCAGTCTTGATTCCAGCTTGTGCTTCATCCAGTCTGGCATTTCACATGATGTACTCTGCATATAAGTTAAATAAGCAGGATGACAATATACAGCCTTGACGTACTTCTTTCCCAATTTTGAACCTATCTGTTGTTCCATGTCTGGTTCTAACTGTTGCTTCTTGACCTGCATAAGGTCTCTCAGGAGGCATGTAAGGTGCTGGTCTAACTTTAATATGAAATGTCCCCCCGTTACAAATGCAGCAACAGAACAGGCTCACTTTAGCAGGGCCTCCAACCCCTGGTGTGTTGGACCCAGTATATAGCCGCCCTACAATTCATGCCAGGGTTTCAGAACACCCTTTATGTTCATGAGGCTTTGAAATCAACAGTCGTTATCAGTCCTCTTGCCAGATCTCATTATTAACCGCATTAATAGACACCCCGGTCACAGAAATTTCCTAACGTTTTGATAACTGCATTTTGATGTAATTTTTTAATCTCCTGCATTTTAGTTTTCAAATTTAAAATGTTCTCTGTCTTGGGAAGGAGGGCATCTGCTTGACTGAGCTGCTGATGGGTCATAGCCCAGCAGCAGGCCTCGCAGTAGGATTTCTCTGCTCTCGTGAGCAAGGCTTCCCTGGAGACCCAGGGCAAGATATTTGCAGTTTTCTGTGTTAGGCTTTCTCATAGATAATTAGTAACAAATTATTTTAGTTTTTACTGTTGACTCTCTTTTCTCCATGACCATGAGAACAGGCACCTCTTGGTGTTGAACACTGCATCAGACACTTCTAGAACAGGGGCTGGAGTTTCCCACCCATGAGTGCTCGGTTTGCATCGAAGAACACAGCACACAACCATGCAACGGGGGATGATATGCTTCCAGGGGGCCCAGGGTCTCAGGGGCGCTTTCTCGGTCCCTTTGCTGCTGGCCACACAGAACATGCCTTCTGAAGTCGTGTGTGCAAACACCAGGGGCCAGCAGGCTGAGGTCTGCTCACGGTGGGGTCTTTCATGGTGTGCTGGCCACACGGGCTCCTGCCACTACGTGACCAGTCTTACCACACCAGGCTCCAGGGACAACGGCCGGGAATCACAGAGGCCACCGTCGCTGCTAAGCAAGGCTGCTGCTCGCAGGCTGGCCCGTTCTGCCTGAAGCAGTGGTGAACACCCGTGGTTCCCAGGCATCTCTGATCTTTAGTCAGTGTGTTTCCTCACACCCGTTAAGGTCACGGCTACGCTCAGGCACATTTGTATTTGCTGCGCTGAGTTTGCATTCGCCCAGTCTCCTGATCTGTGTGTACACCTGGGCTGTACAGGACTCAGTAAATATTTGTTGAATGTAAGAACAGTTAACTTGAGAATTTACAGCTTATACAATATTTAAATCCATTTACATGAACAGTTTGCACTCACTTAATATTTAAAGTTCAGTGTTTAAGCTCCCCTGGGCTAAGCCGTCCTCTTAGACACCTTGCTCATTGGATGTCTTTCTCTGTGTGTGTATGTGAGTCACTCAATCATGTCCAACTCTTTGCAACCCCCTGACTGCAGCCCACCAGGCTCCTCTGTCTGTGGGATTCTCCAGGCAAGAATACTGGAGTGGGTAGCCATTACCTTCTCCAGGGCATCTTCCTGACCCAGGGATCAAACCCAGGTCTCCTGCACTGCAGGCAGATTCTTTACCATCTGAGCCACCAGGGAAGACTGTACCAACTCAGGGTGCCCACTGCTTTGATCAGATTTTGACATGACACACAGGTGGATCACGTGCAGCGTAGCTGTGAAAGAAATAACCATGTTTGTTTCTTTTCCTTAAATCACCAAAGTCAAGAGGGGTCAACTTAAACTGCCTTCCCCAAGCAAAATCTCTGCAGAGAGGAGCCCAGAGCTGCTGCAGTGGGAAGGACTGTGTAAAAAACATGCGAATAATATCCCCAAGTCTTATCCTGAGATGTAGGTCAAGTGCAGAGGTTCTCCCAGAATGGCCACCACCCAGGCCGGTTAATTATTCCTCAGATGACATCTGGCCACTTCTGAAAAGAGGTCCTCAGTGGCCCACTAACTGCAGAATCGTCGCAGGTGATCCTTCCAGTTTTGATGTTGACTCCCTGGACAGGTAAGAATTATTCAGGCATGTAAAATGACTTTGAGGGAACTGCCTTTCTTTAAGTGCAAGATATCCAAACACTCAAAATACTTTTTTGACTGAGAAAAGTACTCCGCCACCAACTTCCTTTTGCGTTTACAAAGACACCAGAGCTGTTCAAAGCTCAGACTTTCAGTTAGCACTAGCTGGTTGTCATTTCCTTTCAGTAGGGGTATTAGGCTAAAACAGAATTTGGATACGGCATTTTTACGTTCCCAGATTTGGAGTAAGAGATTGAATGAGGTTGAGATTACTCTTTCGACCCATTTTCAGGTGCCAGAAGAAGTAGAGTGCCACACACGTGTACAGTGAGCTTGGTTTATGGTTTCAGACTTGGGTTCTGAAGTTGGTATTTTTCACTGATCCTTTCAAATGATGGCTAGGTGGCAGCGAACCATAGTCAGGAAACCATAGACTCTGGGGACATATATTCATATATGTAGAGCATTCCCTCATAAACTGATTACATTGAATTTACTTAATTACATTGAATTTACTTCATCCTAACATAGTAATTAAAACACAGAGCCATGCTGTGCTTTTTAAACACAAATGATGGGGAAGCTTTGAAAGTCCGAGTGGATTTATTATATAGCACATTTATACCTCTGTTTACCCATTTATAAATGTTCTTTATGATAAATCCACTGGGACTTTGGTTTGATCCCTGAGTCGGAAAGATGCCCTGGAGAAGGAAATGGCAACCCACTCCAGGATTCTTGCCTGGAGAATCCCATGGACAGAGGAGCTTGGCGGGCTACAGTCCTGGGAGTCGTAAAGAGTCGGACACGACTGAGAGACTGAGCACAGACAGATGTACATTCATTTATTACTTTTTGGAAGCCAAGGAGGAAAGAGATAAGGGAGGATGAGGTGACTGTGTCTGATGTCGCCATGAGTGTGAATAAGAAGGAAGGCTTCGCCAGCTGAGGAGCATGGCTGTTTCTGGGATGGCAGATGAAGGTCCTCTGAATTCCTGTGTGGCAAATGCAGGGCAAGGCCGCATACCCGTTCATTAAAGTGTCTGTGTGTGCTTTGATCTCTCTAACAGGAAGTCGGTGTTTATTGGTTTCTAGCAGACCATTCCTTCACTGCCATTTTGGTCAGTCACACAATCAATGGAATCCAGTACACAAATATTTATTTTGTGCCTTATGTCTATAAAATACTAGAGAGATACTTCGTGAAAGAAAAGGAAACGGAACTGAAGTAGGTTTAGAAGCTCTGGGCGTATCTGCAAATAGGTAATCACCGTGATCACATTTTCTCAGCTGATACTTGGTAGTTAACATTTAGTCCCTTCTGTTAATGAATATTGAGTTATTATAAAATGGTCTATGATTCATGAAACAGTCAGAGTTCTCTCCTCTTCCGAAGACTTACAACAGGAACTGAGATCCCAGGTCTCAGCCATGGGACAGAGGAGTCTCATCCCGCCCACTCGCCCTTTCCCGCAGACTGGGGCTTAGTTGTCTCTGCAAGGGAAGTTTCTAAAAGGCCTGTGCTCTCTGGCAAATGGTGCCAAAAAGAAATGAGTTACTTTGGCGTTGTGGGCTCTTTACAAGGCACATGCTGTGTGCCTGTCAAGGGATGCTCAGAGTCTGTATCTGCATGCATTAGATGCAAGCCCTGTCCACTGTCCTACAGATGAGGCCGCCACCGCAGCAATCCCACCCACACTTGTCCACATCTAAATGCCGCGCCAGACTTCAGCTCAGGGAGCCCCGGCCTGGCACCCCAAGGCCCCGCCTATGGGCCGAGATCAGGGAGTTCCTTTCCTAAAGCCCCATTTGAATGATTCTTTCTCTTTTCTCTTCAAAATTAAGTTGGCTTTTTTTTCTAGTCATACATTATTACCATGTAGGTGTGACCTTTAGAGATGTTTGTGTTTCTTTGTCTCTCTCTTTCAAAAGAATAACCATGAACCTGGTACTAACTGAGTATTAAACTAGACCCCAGGTTCAGGCAGAAAAGTCCATTGGATTTTATACATACCGTGGTGCTTTTCACAAAACTATTGTGAGGTTGCACTTGGAGCCCGTCACAGGGAGCACCCGTGTGTTGTAATGATGTATTTGGCTCCGTGTCTCCTTCCTGGGGATAGGAGAACAGGGAGGCAGGGATTTCCTCACTGCTGGGTCCCCAGGGCCTGGGATGTGCTAACCATTATAGAAGTACTTACTGAGTCTTTAATGAAAACAGTGAACAAATGGATTAATCAGTAAAGGACGTTTTCTGAGCTGTGCTCAGGTGGGAACACTGTTCCCAGGGTAGGTGGGTTTGCTTTGTGACTGAGATTCTGAACTTAGAGCAGGAGAATAAAAATGTTCATTGAACGCTGACAGCAGTGTGCTGTCATCCAGGGAGGCGTGGATCAGCAGCCTGGTTCTTTGTGAGGACTCACTTAGAACTTCTTTGTGCTTCATGGCAGACTGCGTCATCTGTTTTCCAGCTCTGGGTGTCAGGTCAGGTTTTCTGTTTATAAAGAATATTGTGGGAAGTGGAGCCCAGGAAAGGGAGTCAGCCGGCAGGCCGACACGTTACCTGCAGTCTCTGAAAAGACAGTAAATGGTCGCCTTGTCCATGTCTCCCAACTTTCTTATAGAACTTTATGGGAGAAGTCCCTGGCGGCTCAGTGGTAAAGAAGCTGCCTGCCAATGCAGGAGACTTGGGTTCCATCCCTGGGTCAGAAAGATCCTCTAGAGGAGGGCATGCCAACCCACTCCAGTATTCTTGCCTGGAGAATCCCATGGACAGAGGAGCCTGGGAGGCTACAGTCTATGGGGTCACAAAGAGTCGAACACGACTGAGCGACAGAACAACACAAGGCAAAATTTATGATGTATTCATTAGATGCTGAGCATCAGTAGGTGTAAATAGCTCGTTACGTCTTATTTTTACCCTTGCAATTGGTGTCATCGTTATCGCTTTATTAACTGTGCGTTGGAAGGTTTCTCCCTTTTCCTTGAGTCAAGAGACAGTAGTAACTCTGATACTTTAACTCGTGGGGTCCACAGCCACACCTGCCTTGTTTGCCACAAGCCGACGTGAAGTCAGTGATTTCATCGTGAAACAAAGCACCAGCCCGGAATTACTCCCCCACACATCGTGATGGAAAAAATACTGTTCTGGCACAACTCTAATGCGGGCTTCATTCCTGATTACACGTCCCCTGTGAAACGAGGTGCAGCCCACAGCTCTGAGGACAGAGGACAGTGCCACCCGCTGCTCCATCTGCAGATCCTCCAGAAGCAGACTGACTCCAGTCTCCCCCAGCTGTGTCCTTGTGGTGGGTCTGTCAGCTTTTCCACTGAAAAAAAATCAGTGTTTTCCATGATTAGCATTTTCAGCTAAGTTGAAGCCTCCTGTTCTCACAGACTCGGGACACAGCTGTTTCCCACTGGACACCTGATTGGGGGGAACCACCCTCTGCACCCCGTATGTTTCAACATTCTGTCTTGTCTGTCCCCACAACCTCAGGACTTGCCTGTAAATCAATCCTGATGTTGTGTGATTTTGTTTACAGCCTGGCCCCTTGAACACTCAGAATTCTGTACTTAGAAACTTATCTGACTCTCTATACCTTTAAAAGTTGCCTCATTCTTAGCTTTTCCTTGGAAAATCCAAGTTCTTCTTGTCCAAAGTGGGTTTTAAATATTTTAAATGAAAACAGGAAGTGTCTCAAACCATGAAACAGCTGTCATCACTTCATTTTACTATCTGCAAGATGTTAGATGCTGGCTAGACTGTAATTTCTTGCTAATTAACACATGGGAAGTGGATGTCTTTGCTTGTGGCCCATCAGAACTTGTGCGGCCCACACGAGTTTCTGTAACTTCAGGGAAACCACGGTGCTCATGTTAGCGGGATGAGACTTCTGCATCCTGAGTGACTTATGTATGTTTTGAGACTGACATTAATTAAAGTGTCAAAGTAGCTTTAATCTTTTATGTTGAATCTTTGCCTTTGGTTTGGGTTCTCCAATATCCAGACTCTCAATTAGACATTCATGGGCTTGATTACTGTAATTCTTTTTATGCTGTTATCTTTGAAGTTCTAATTAAGAGAGTGCAATGAATTTAAGTGTGACTGTTACATTCAAATAGAATGGTGAAGACTGCCTTTCGAAGTATATTTTATGTTGATTACGTATTTGTGCTTTATATGATAGAATGCTAATTTTTAAATTTCCTTTTGGGCTTGCAAATGGCTTGTAAGGACCAAAATCAAAAATGGTGTCCAGAATTCCAGGTGTGGAGGGATAAGGCACCAACTGAAGTAACGATGTGTTTGCATTTGAGATGACTCATGGTCATGCGGAAGTAGAGACTGTGGGGTAGTTGATTTCATCCAATTCAGGTTCAGTTCAGTTCAGTCGTGTCCGACTCTTTGCAACCCCATGAATCACAGCATGCCAGGCCTCCCTGTCCATCACCAACTCCTGGAGTTCACTCAGACTCACGTCCATCGAGTCAGTGATACCATCCAGCCATCTCATCCTCTGTCGTCCCCTTCTCCTCCTGCCCCCAATTCCTCCCAGCATCAGAGTCTTTTCCAATGAGTCAACTCTTCGCATGAGGTGGCCAAACTATTGGAGTTTCAGCTTTAGCGCCATTCCTTCCAAAGAACACCCAGAGATGATCTCCTTCAGAATGGACTGGTTGGATCTCCTTGCAGTCCAAGGGACTCTCAAGAGTCTTCTCCAACACCACAGTTCAAAAGCATCAATTCTTCGGCGTTCAGCGTTCTTCACAGTCCAACTCTCACATCCATACATGACCACAGGAAAAACCATAGCCTTGACTAGACGGACCTTTGTTGGCAAAGTAATGTCTCTACTTTTCAATATACTATCTAGGCTGGTCATAAATTTCCTTCCAAGGAGTAAGTGTCTTTTAATTTCATGGCTGCAGTCACCATCTGCAGTGATTTTGAAACCGAAAAAAATAAAGTCTGACACTGTTTCCACTGTTTCCCCATCTATTTCCCATGACGTGATGGGACCAGATGCCATGATCTTCGTTTTCTGAATGTTGAGCTTTAAGCCAACTTTGTCACTCTCCACTTTCACCTTCATCAAGAGGCTTTTTAGTTCCTCTTCACTTTCTGCCATAAGGGTGGTGTCATCTGCATATCTGAGATTTTTGATATTTCTCCCGGCAATCTTGATTCCAGCTTGTGCTTCTTCCAGCCCAGCGTTTCTCATGATGTGCTCTGCATATCAGTTAAATAAGCAGGGTGACGATATGCAGCCTTGACGTACTCCTTTTCCTATTTGGAACCAGTCTGTTGTTCCATGTCCACTTCTAACTGTTGCTTCCTGACCTGCATACAGATTTCTCAAGAGGCAGGTCAGGCGGTCTGGTATTCCCATCTCTTTCAGAATTTTCCACAGTTTATTGTGATCCACACAGTCAAAGGCTTTGGCATAGTCAATAAAGCAGAAATAAATGTTTTTCTGAAACTCTCTTGCTTTTTCAATGATCCAGTGGATGTTGGCAATTTGGTCTCTAGTTCCTCTGCCTTTTCTAAAACCAGCTTGAACAACTGGAAGTTCGCGGTTCACGTATTGCTGAAACCTGGCTTGGAGAATTTTGAGCATTACTTTACTAGCGTGTGAGATGAGTGCAATTGTGTGGTAGTTTGAGCATTCTTTGGCATTGCCTTTCTTTGGGATTGGAATAAAACTGACCTTTTCCAGTCCTGTGGCCACTGCTGAGTTTTCCAAATTTGCTGGCATATTGAATGCAGCACTTTCACAGCATCATCTTTCAGGATTTGAAATAGCTCAACTGGAATTCCGTTACCTCCACTAGCTTTGTTCGTAGTGATGCTTTCTAAGGCATCCAAGTTAGTTTACCTCAAATAGAGTGTGTTTCTCCAGATCCCCCTTCAATAGATTTGCTAACCCAACACTGAAGACCTACAGGAAAGTCTTTACAATGGAGTTCCTCTGCTTTGTATCATCCGCTGAACAGAGAGGTGGGCTTGTACTGATTGAACTTCGCCTGGAGGAAAAGCTCAAGACCAGCACGGTCCTGGAAGACTATGGCCTGCGGCCGCTGTCAATCACCATCCCCGTTGGCTGATCTTGACTGTTGAGGCACTCAAGTGCAGCTCAAATGTGGAGGAACTGATGCTTAATTATAGTTTAGGTGTTTTGATATTTTTTTCCTTTTTATTTATTTTTTTTAATTTTATTTTTTAACTTTACAATATTGTATTGATATTTTAGAAGTTTGTTGTCATTTAGTCGCTGAGTCATATCTGACACTTTGTGACCCCTTGGACTGTAGCCTGCCAGGCTCCTCTGTCAATGGGATTCTCCAGGCAAGAATACTGGAATGGGTTGCCATTTCCTTCTCCAGGGGATCTTCCCAACCCAGGGATCAAACCCATGTCTCCTGCACTGTAGGTGAATTCTTTACCTCTGTGCCACCTGGGAAGCCTTTAAAAGTTCAGATGGACAAAGCCATCTGGAAGGTGGCCCTTCTCACAGAACCAGAACAAATCCACGAGGTTTTAGGCACAGTCATCGTCCAGGTGGAGAAGTCCGCCCTCCTGTCGCTCAACCAGCAGGTCCGTGGCTGCAGCCTCTTCCCACCTGCCGGCTTAGCCTCCTTCTGACCCAGGGCTTTGAGTCATTTCTTCAGAAAGAGTCCAAGTGAGATGAACTCAAGCCAGCACGTGCCTGGGAAAGCCTGATTTTCACGCGCCTCATCACTCGGCTCTAACAGAAGAACTAACCAAGTTTCCTTTAAGCATCAACACTTTTAGTTCAATGCTGTTTTCTTTTTTTTTTAATGTGCAATTTTAATCAATTTTGGCTTTGTTTCCTTTTTTTTTTTTTAATTTATTCCTTTATTTCTCATGTGTTCCCCATCCTGAACCCTCCTCCCTCCTCCCTCCCCATACCATCCCTCTGGGTCGTCCCAGTGCACCAGCCCCAAGCATCCAGCATCATGCATTGAACCTGGACTGGCATCTCGTTTCATACATGACATTTCACATGTTTCAATGCCATTCTCCCAAATCTTCCCACCCTCTCTCTCTCCCACAGAGTCCATAAGCCTGTTCTATACATCAGTGTCTCTTTTGCTGTCTCGTATACAGGGTTATCGTTACCATCTTTCTAAATTCCATATATATGCGTTAGTATACTGTATTGGTGTTTTTCCTTCTGGCTTACTTCACTCTGTATAATAGGCTCCAGTTTCATCCACCTCATTAGAACTGATTCAAATGTATTCTTTTTAATGGCTGAGTAATACTCCATTGTGTATATGTACCACAGCTTTCTTATCCATTCATCTGTTGATGGACATCTAGGTTGCTTCCATGTCCTGGCTATTATAAACAGTGCTGCGATGAACATTGGGGTACACGTGTCTCTTTCCCTTCTGGTTTCCTCAGTGTGTATGCCCAGCAGTGGGATTGCTGGATCATAAGGCAGTTCTATTTCCAATTTTTTAAGGAATCTCCACACTGTTCTCCATAGTGGCTGTACTACTTTGCATTCCCACCAACAGTGTAAGAGGGTTCCCTTTTCTCCACACCCTCTCCAGCATTTATTATTTGTAGACTTTTGGATCGCAGCCATTCTGACTGGTGTGAAATGGTACCTCATAGTGGTTTTGATTTGCATTTCTCTGATAATGAGTGATGTTGAGCATCTTTTCATGTGTTTGTTAGCCATCTGTATGTCTTCTTTGGAGAAATGTCTATTTAGATCTTTGGCCCATTTTTTGATTGGGTCATTTATTTTTCTGGAGTTGAGCTGTAGGAGTTGCTTGTATATTTTTGAGATTAGTTGTTTGTCGGTTGCTTCA
>NW_011494178.1:265440-266147 GCF_000754665.1 Bison bison bison | reverse complement strand
TATTATTTTCTCCCATTCTGAAGGCTGTCTTTTCACCTTGCTAATAGTTTCCTTTGATGTGCAGAAGCTTTTAAGTTTAATTAGGTCCCATTTGTTTATTTTTGCTTTTATTTCCAATATTCTGGGAGGTGGGTCATAGAGGATCCTGCTGTGATGTATGTCAGAGAGTGTTTTGCCTATGATCATAAGAGACTATTATCAACAATTATATGCCAATAAAATGGACAACGAGGAAGAAATGGACAAATTCTTAGAAAAGTACAACTTTCCAAAACTCGACCAGGAGGAAATAGAAAACCTTAACAGACCCATCACAAGCACGGAAATTGAAACTGTAATCAAAAATCTTTCGGCAAACAAAAGCCCAGGTCCAGACGGCTTCACAGCTGAATTCTACCAAAAATTTAGAGAAGAGCTAACACCTATCCTGCTCAAACTCTTCCAGAAAATTGCAGAGGAAGGTAAACTTCCAAACTCATTCTATGAGGCCACCATCACCCTAATACCAAAACCTGACAAAGATCCCACAAAAAAAGAAAACTACAGGCCAATATCACTGATGAATATAGATGCAAAAATCCTAAACAAAATTCTAGCAATCAGAATCCAACAACACATTAAAAAGATCATACACCATGACCAAGTGGGCTTTATCCCAGGGATGCAAGGATTCTTCAATATCCGCAAATCAATCAATGTAATACACC
>NW_011494178.1:257823-265340 GCF_000754665.1 Bison bison bison | reverse complement strand
ACAGTACCTCAACATAATAAAAGCTATATATGACAAACCCACAGCAAACATTATCCTCAATGGTGAAAAATTGAAAGCATTTCCTCTAAAGTCAGGAACAAGACAAGGGTGCCCACTTTCACCATTACTATTCAACATAGTTTTGGAAGTTTTGGCCACAGCAATCAGAGCAGAAAAAGAAATAAAAGGAATCCAAATTGGAAAAGAAGAAGTAAAACTCTCACTATTTGCAGATGACATGATCCTCTACATAGAAAACCCTAAAGACTCCACCAGAAAATTACTAGAACTAATCAATGATTATAGTAAAGTTGCAGGATATAAAATCAACACACAGAAATCCCTTGCATTCCTATACACTAATAATGAGAAAACAGAAAGAGAAATTAAGGAAACAATTCCATTCACCATTGCAACGAAAAGAATAAAATACTTAGGAATATATCTACCTAAAGAAACTAAAGACCTATATATAGAAAACTATAAAACACTGGTGAAAGAAATCAAAGAGGACACTAATAGATGGAGAAATATACCATGTTCATGGATTGGAAGAATCAATATAGTGAAAATGAGTATACTACCCAAAGCAATTTATAGATTCAATGCAATCCCTATCAAGCTACCAACAGTATTCTTCACAGAGCTAGAACAAATAATTTCACAATTTGTATGGAAATACAAAAAACCTCGAATAGCCAAAGCGATCTTGAGAAAGAAAAATGGAACTGGAGGAATCAACCTACCTGACTTCAGGCTCTACTACAAAGCCACAGTTATCAAGACAGTATGGTACTGGCACAAAGACAGAAATATAGATCAATGGAACAAAATAGAAAGCCCAGAGATAAATCCACGCACATATGGACACCTTATCTTTGACAAAGGAGGCGAGAATATACAATGGATTAAAGACAATCTCTTTAACAAGTGGTGCTGGGAAATCTGGTCAACCACTTGTAAAAGAATGAAACTAGAACACTTTCCAACACCATATACAAAAATAAACTCACAATGGATTAAAGATCTCAACGTAAGATCAATGCTGTTTTCATAGAGATCTCCCTACCATGGCTCCTTCCATCTTGAGTAGTGTAATGAGCTTTCCCTTGTGCCCGGAGCCTTGAATCGGCCTTGAGAGGCTCCACAGAGAAGGCTTCTCCCCATGCTGCTTCCTCTCACAGCCACTGTTTTTGGGGTGAGTCTCACCAACACATCTGATCCCTGAGACCTAGGCAGGATCCAGACCAACTCAGGAAATGCAATAAAGCAAAGTGCATGTAATCTCCCCCTAGAACCACAAAACAGCCTGAAGATCTCCAGGGATTTCATAGTGTTAGGCACTTGGTAAAAAAAAATCAATGTCAGGTTTTAAAACCAAAGGGATGTTCCTGCCTGGACTCAGTTTAAAGAGAAAGAGAGAGAGAAAGGGAGCTAGGACTTACCTGGCAGTCCAGCGGCTAACACTTTGCCGTTCCAATTCAGGGAACACGTGTTTGATCCCTCGTTGGGGAGCTGGATCCCACATGCTGCCCAGCACAGCCAAAGAAAAGGCAGAGAGAGAAAGTAGTCAGGCCTTCAGGATACCTAAAGAAAGTTATCGTTTCATTTTTTACTTCAAAATTTGTATTTGATCACTTTTATTTAAATAAGTTTTGAGATTGTTTAGAAGTCTGTTGATTCATCTGCTCTTTGAAGCTGTACATACTTCAGTAGAATTACATTGCTAAGTTAAAATTAAAATTTTCATTCGTATATGATGTTTGTCTGACCTACATGTAGAAAATGATAGACAATACAGCCTGTACCTAATAATTAGCTCAATCATTATTACCCAAACTGTTCAACTGAATAATTGAATATTTTTCTTGAATGTGTAAAAGGATATCTATAATTACTTATTTTAATCAGTGGCAGCAAATTAACATGATCAAATGCACATTTTTAATTCTTTCTTCTTCATGGTCTTCTTTTTTTTTTTTATGATTGGCTGCACCTCACAGCTTGCCCGATTTTAAACACCAACCAGGGATTGAACCCTTGCCCTCAGCAGGGAAAGCATGGAGTCCTAACCACTGGATCGCCAGGGCGTTCCCTTTAATTCTTTCTTCACTGTATTTTCCAGCTTCTAATTCTAAGAACTCATTTAAGAATAAACAATTCAAAAAAGAAAGAATACACAATTCTGTTCTACAAGTTGTAAGTACCAACACATATCTGTCAGGAGAGTGGACTCATGAATGAATATAGTGATATACCCATATTTTTTAAAAAACTCTGTCTCAATGCTATTTTATTTATCTAAAATATTTTATTTACATTAAGCTTTATTTGCCCCAAACTGACAACAGATTTTTAAATTATCAAATTCAGAAGCATTCAGTTGACCAAGAATGTAAAAGTGGTGCAGCGTCTGCAGTGAGTGGCCCTGTCCAAGGCCACAGGGGGCCTGCCGTGTGCATACACCTGACGGGGAGGCACAGGGCCATTGAGAACCTGTCTTCAATGCCTGTCTCCCGGTGTAAACTGCAAATCCCGTTTGGCTTCTGTACTAATGTGTGGGCCTGGATCTGGTGTGTGCGTGTCTGGAACTTTTATGTGTATTTTTCCATGTGTTTCTTTAGCTTGTGTTAAGTTACTCACAAAACATTAGGTAGCAGCTGTTTATTTCCATGAAGTGTATGTGTTAGATTCTCACTGGGGCCGTTACAAGGGGATCAAGGGACAAGTGACAGGTATTTTCAGGGGCTGCAAAGCGCCCCGGAGAAGCCATACTTCCCTCGGCCAAGGTGGTGGTGGAGCTGCAGGCAGGAATCCTCACTGGTGCCGCCAGGACTCTCCTTGGCCGCTGGTGGCTAAAGGCCACTGCGGATGTCCTCAGGGGAGCCCCATGTTCTGGCGGGACCTCACATCCACTCTGGCCCTAAGAGCAGCCTCAGGGGCCCCCCCAACACAGTGTGGAAACAGCATGAACGCGTCCTTTCACTGTGCTGCCCCTCCCAGCTGGAGTATAGACTGTTCTCTGCTACGCTGCAAACAGACTTGTTGTTCAGTCACTAAGTCCTGTCTGACTCTTTGTGACCCCATGACCGCAGCACTCCAGGCTTCCCTGTCCTTCACTATCTCCCGGGGCTTACTCAAACTTATATCCATTGAGTTGGTGATGCCATCCAACCATCTCATCCTCTGCCATCCCCTTCTCCTCCTGCCTTCAATTTTTCCCATCATCAGGGTCTTTTCTAATGAGTTGACTCTTCACATCATGGGGCCAAAGTATTGGAGCTTCAGCTTCAGCACCAGTCCTGCCAAGGACCCCCCTTTTAATTAACTTGTTAGGAAAGTGTGTTGTCCCACTACATTTTTACAAAGAAATCAGTGTATAAATTCATATTATCACCCTGTGGCAAACGCATTCCAAGTTGAGAAGATGTGATAGTGGATTTTCCTGTGACCGTGGACATAAATTGCAATACTGAAAATAAGACAACCAGACAAGAAGGGAGTTTGGTTGCTTTGTCAGATTTTCAGTCTAAGTTGCACTGGGTACATTTAGTCAGATTCATCCTTTTTAGCAGGTGAAGGGAGTCCCTTGAGGTTGAGCATGACACGGGGGCGAGCTGTGCTGGACGTGGGCTTTGTCGCGTGGCGGGCATCAGCCCAGCTTCCTGCGAAGGTGTCTCGCTGTGTTTGTCGGTCCTCGCGCGCATGTCCTCACTCCTGGGAGGTGAGCACGGCCAGAAAGCCCACCGTCTGCTACTCTGTGCTCACCTCCACACTGTGAACATAAACACACCTGCGAGAGCGAGGCATCGCTCTGTGACCTGTGCCCCTGGCTTCCTCGGTTGCCTGCATTGTCACCACCAGGAGCCGGGAGGCAGGTGCCGCTCTTCAGAATCAGTATTTCTGCTTAAGAGAAGCAACTAGGACCACCCCCGCCCCCCGCTGTAGGATGAGGTCTGGGTCGCTCAGCCACAGCCACGGCGCAGAGGCGGGGGCAGGGCACCGCCTGCTCTCGGCAGGGTCTGCAGACACGGTGGCAAAGGATAAAGACCCTCCTTCCTAAATGAGCTGTGCTCCCTGCGTTCCCACGAAGACGCCACCAGCTCTCAGTGTTTGACGTGAAAAGCTGCCAGTAACCTCTCTTCCCATCAATTCACATGTAGATACTGTGCTTGATTCCCTTGTCATAGCGATGTTATGAGCGGTGGAGAAAAGCTCACTGAGAAACAAAACGTGATGTGGGAGAGGTGTGGGAGAGAGGTGAATGCACTTTGCACAGCCAGCTGTGTCCCGGGTCAGGAAGGCGGACCTCAGCCTGACTCCATGCAGGGAAAGACGGGCCGTTACAGAAAGACCCGGCCACCCACGTCCCTTCACGTCACAGGGGAGCGGGTGGGCCCCGCCTGAGACACGAGGTGGTGGCCTCACTTGGGTTTATTTCTGAGCTGGTCATCTGTGAGGTGGGGCCTTCCTGAGCCTGGACAACGTCCAGTAGCACCCCGGCTCTGCCCTTCCCCGTCGTAACCACCAGTAGTGTCCCCAGATGTCGCCAAGGTCCCCTGGGAGAGAGGGGTGCAGGTTCTCCGGGCTGAGCAATGCTGGCTGACACTGGAGGGTCTGAGATTCCCCAGACAGGGAAGAAGGGCAGGGACCTGTCTGGGGCCCCTACGGTCCCCAAGAGGGTACAGCCAGCGAGCCTTCCCCAGGCAAGCAGCCATCTGGGGGCAGAACAGGGCAAGGCCCTACCCCCTGCCCGCTGTCCCCTGCACCTGCTCTCCTCAGCTGGTCCATGAGACACGGGAGGCCCCTGGTTCCTGAAACCCCAGCCCCCTTCCTGCTGCTGAGTCAGCGAGCCAGGACCCGGCTGAAGGGAGGTGGCACTCCTGCCCCCAGGGCCAGCAGAGCATTCGCAACCCCTCCTGCGTCTCAGGGCCTAACTCTCCCCAAAGGGTCCTGACGATGTCCAGCCTCAGCTGGCGGTACCCAGACCCTTGATCACTCCAGATCCCAGGGTGTCTTCTCCACCCGCCAGCAATCACAGTGAAGCCTGAGCTGCTCTCTTATCTTACTGAGAAGCCCAGATACATTCATAGTTTTTTTTCTCTGTGGCCAGAAACAACCTTCTTGAAGAAGGTGGGTTTGCTGTGCTTTTTGCATTTTCCTTCTTCTGGAACAGTCCTTCTGTTCTGCAGTCACTAGCCCCCGGAGGGGCTTCCCGGATGGGTCAGTGGTAAAGAACCCGCCTGCCAAGCAGGAGACGCGGTTCAGTCCCTGGGTCGGGAAGAGCCCCTGGAGGAGGGCACGGCAGCCCACTCCAGCATTCCTGCCTGGAGAACCCCGTGGAGGAGGGGCCCAGCCTGACTCCCGGGACCTGGTGTCCTCAGTGACTGTGCCCCCATGGCGATGATGCTGGGGTTTCAGCAAGCTCACTAAGTGCTGGGTTTGCTCCAAGGGGGCTTGCAGGGCACGACTGTAGGTATGTGCGGGGGGTTGAGGGGCTGTGGTGAACCGTCCAGGGGTCCCTGAAGCTTTGTGAGCTCCAGGGAACAGGACTGACCACGGGGCCTGGGCAAGAGTTACCACAGGGCTGGAGGGGACGCATCACAGTTGACTCTGACCAGATGGACAGAGGTCTTCTTAAACCGAAGGATTTTAGCCACTTGAACACCACGGGTGGACAGGCCTGGTGAGGAGAGTGAATGAGCCTTTAAGAAGCAGCTTCAGGCAGCAGGGCCCTGCCACTCGAGGGGAGGAGCCGCCCGCCCTCGGTGGGGAGGGCCCCTCCTGCAAGCACTTCGCACTCACTTCAACGTCAGTCCTCAGTGCTGGAGGTCGGAGCTTGGGAACACTTTCTCAAACATCAGAATCTCCCAGAATAAAAACCTGGAATAAAGTCAGTGTTCAACAATTTTCCTTTTGGGGCTGATGAGCATTAAGGGGGAAAGTCTTTAAAAAGACTTGTTTTAGAGGTTTCTCTGTTGTAGACAATGTTCAGAGTCCATTTTTCTAACAGCCTTCTTCCTACCTCTGTTTTCTACCCACACATGCCTCTTTCCCATTCACCCTTTTGAAAATGTGTGCATTTTATTAATTTTCATGTGCAGTTTTTATGCCTTTAAACTCAGATCCTCCTGACGTGATAAACTCACTCTGTTTTATTTGTTGATGTCCATCTGGGTGACACTTGATGCTTTACTTCTTGGGAGAATCCACTCACACAGATTTAAAAGTCACTGGCAGGGCACCTGCAGCCTGGGAGTGCTGGTTGGAGTCCCTGCAGGTGGGAAAGGAGTTGACGCATCTCCTCAGCATGCAGCCGACTCCTGGCTCAGCTCTGCAGGCCCTTAAAGCAGAGCGGCTCCATCTGCCCCCGGGGAGGGGGCCGCCCCCCGGGCCACCCACCACCCTGCCTGGTCCCCAAGCCAACTGCCCTCGCTCACCTGCCGCCGGCGTGGCTGCCAAGTTTGCTGATGATGAGGGCCCCCGGGGGGTTCCAGCCAGTTCTTCCTTCCAGGGAAAGCAGCACAGCCAACCTCAGGGGGAAGTCCACTCCCATCAGAGCAGCTGTGAGGTTTTCCTGCCGTGAGAATCGGGACCACCTGGGGCCCAGCACATACGGCTGCTGAGTTTGGATGCCTTCTAAGGGGCGTTCAGTACCATTTCAGTTCCAGCTGCGCTAATTCCCTTCAGTGGATTTCCACCCCATGGCCTTTGTGGAGCTGTGATATGGGCACAGGGCGCAGAGGTGAACTGGGTGGACGTGGAGACCCAGCTCCCTTCTCAGCCAGCCCCACGGTTTATACCCAGCGAGCCTGTGCTCACAGGGAGCAGACAGCTGCTGTCCCTGTGTGTCTTCTCCGTGATGAAAATAATACCTGTTCACCAGAAGCATTTGTGGAGCACACAGAGAGCCTTCCGCCACACCGTCGCTGATGAGTGTGCTGCTAACCTCTCTTCGTTCCCAGGCTGTCTGTGCAAACACAGTCTGTCTTAGTCTGGAGAGAACCGCGCAGGCCCTGCAGTTCTAGCTCTGCGTATAGGATGAGCCCCTCTTCCAGTGCCTGACCTGCATGAGGACGGGGGCTGCCCTCTGTCCTGCTGAGTCAGAAGTCACCTATTCTGCCTGATTTGGGGGTGTTTTCATAATTTTTCACTATTAAACACACGTCCGCGTAGACTGTCTCTAAGCATAAGGCTTCCCCCACACTCTGCGTCCTCTCTTAGGCTGAACGCTGGGGGAGCTGTGCCTGATGGCTGGCGGGTACTGGGCGGGAGAGCAGGCTCGGCAGGCGGGCACCCCGCTGACCTGCTGTGTCCCCCTTGCAGGAGTCACCTATGCCAGCTACAAGAAGACGCCGCCCCCCGTGCCCCCCCGCACCACCTCCAAGCCCCTGATCTCGGTGACGGCGCAGAGCAGCACCGAGTCCACGCAGGACGCCTACCAGGACAGCCGCGCCCAGAGAATGGCCGCCTGGCCCCCGGACGGCCGCGGCCTCTACAATTCCACGGACAGTCTG
>NW_011494178.1:255863-257723 GCF_000754665.1 Bison bison bison | reverse complement strand
TCCCCCGGACAGTCGGGACAGCAACAAGGCCATGAGCTTGGCTCTGGAGACGGCCGCGGCACAGCGCCACGCCTCTGAGGGCCAGGGAGGCGCCACGCGGACGGGCGACAAGGCCATCCTGGCGTCCAAGGCCGAGGAATTCCTCAAGAGCCAGCGCTCCTCCATTGGGGTCCAGGTACCTGCCCGCGTGCACGCCCCCCCGCCAGTGACATGGACCCGGTCCTCGTGGGGACCCTGCAGGCAGCCAGAGTCTCTGAGCCCCAGCTTTCGGGAGAAGCCAGTGGCAGTGCAGTGGGCAGAGGACCCCCAGGCATTTCCAGGGGCAGCCAGCAGCATGGAGAGTGTGGAGATAGGTTACTCTGATGCATGAGAAGGAGGGTTTGGGGTTGAAACCCAATCTTTCTAAAGCTCTTTAGTCTTTTGGGCTTTGGGACCGAAGGGGAAGGACTGGGAGGCTCTTTGCAGGAAACAGGGGCACATCTGCTCAGGGGCCCCAGAAGTCCCCACGCCAACCCCTGGGTGCCCGCGGGTTATTCTCCTCATTGTGTTCTGATCACCAAGAGCCAAAACAGCTGCCCCTGCACCGACACCCCCCACCGAGTCCCCTCGAGTTCCAGGAGGGGAGGGACACAGCACCACCCAGCTCCCGCTCAGGAGTGGGGCCCGGGACTGGCCTCTCGGGGATCGCGTGTCTGGTGACCCCCAGCCCAGGCAGGATCAGCAGCCAGGCAGGTTCTCGGCAAGCCCGGACACCTCCGTCAGCCCAAGTCCTGTGGGGCGCTTTAAAAACCCTAAGCCTCCATTGCTCCAGAGAGAAGGGCCCACGCAGGCGTGAGGGGGAGCCACGTCTCAGGCGTCGTGGGGCCAGGGGCGACAGGCTGGCGAGCTGCCCGCTTGTCGGGTCCCCTGAACCTGGTCTCCACACTGTGGCTTCGTTGTTTTGTTTAGGATTCTGAATTCCCAGAGCATCAGCCATACCCAAGGTCAGATGTAAGTACCAAAATACGCCCCGGAGCCAAGTACGCATGAATTTTACTTCCGCCCTTTCCGGGTTATTCATCCTCCGCTCTCGTCGCCTCTCTGTCCTCATCTATATGCCAGGCTCTATGCTAGGTGCTCCCATTGTCGCGAGGACCCTTGCATCCCCGGAGACGCAGTCAACCCCCTCCTGAGGACACAGCTGGGGCTCTGAGCACCAGTGACCCCCACAGCCACAGCCGGCTGGGCCGAGGTGCTGGCCCGGGTGCCTGCTGCTCTCAGGGTCTCAGCCTTTACAGTCACATCTGCTGAGGAGACCTGTGAGGCCCCCAGGCTAAGAAGGTCACCTCCCTGGGCGCCTGTGACCCTGGTTTCCCACCTGCCACCTTCCATAGGCTTCCTGCGGGCTGCCCATTGAGCCGCAAACAGGGCTGGAGGGTCAGGTTCCCACTTCTCTGAAAACAGTGGGAACATTCCAGACAATCAGGTGCTTTCAGATTGTCCCAGAAGCCCACAGACCTGCCTTATCCCCCTCCCACCTCCATGTCACCCCCAGGAGCCGCAGACACCCCATTCTGCCTCCAGCTGCCAAGCTTCGCCCCAAAGGGTCCCCGCGTGGTCCCATGGCCCCCCTCCCACAAACCCCTGCAGACCCCCAGCTGCATGTCGCGGGCGGCCGGGCGCACCTGCCCCTCTTGGTACCCAGAACCTAGCACAGCGCCTGGCACATAGCAAGCTCTCGGTCAGTGTCGGTGGGCGAGCGTGGGTGAGTGTGGGTGAGCATGTGAGTGCAGGGGCTCGCTGTCCTCCCGGCAGCCAAATAGTCACAGGACGGTTGAGTGTGTCAGCTCGGTTGGCCCAGCGGGGTGAGCTGGAAGCCAA
>NW_011494178.1:239002-255529 GCF_000754665.1 Bison bison bison | reverse complement strand
TGGGGGAGCCACGTGGATGCACCGAGTCTGCACCCAGACCCCCGGGCTACCCCCGTCGTCCTCACGGGAGCCCCACCTGCCCACGGGGGCCACATCCAGTCCGGAATGGGGAACCCGAGGCTGCGGGCCAATGACGGGAGGGGGGACCCCAGCGCACAGAGAAGGATGACTTGAGGGGCATGCCTTGCCCCCCACAAGCCTGCTCTGGTTCACCCACAACCCCATGTGGAGGACAGCTGACCCCACCCGTCACCCTGTCCTCAGCTTACAGGGAGGGCGGTGGGCATCCCTGTGTCCATCTGGCACTGCAGGGACAGTTCCCGCTGGGCCGCCGCCCAATGTCCCAGGACACAGCGTCCGGGACTCCTTTCATTTTACAAACACTGTTCTTCCCGCCGAGCAGGGGCCCCTCCTGCCTGCACCTTCCCTGGAGCCCAGGCCCGGGACAGGGGCTGATGTGCGGGGTCCTCAGCTGAGCCCATGACGTCCTGCACCAGGCCCTGTGGGTTGGGCTGCACCCGGGCCTCCTGGTGACCTGCCCCTCACCTGGACGCCACATCTGGCCCTACCTCATTTCCTCACAGTGACGGTGACATGAACGATCTTCTTTGCGTTCATTTTGTTTTTATCTGTGATTTGTCTGTTGTTGCAGGGTTTCTACCTTTGTTTTGTGTGTGTGTGGTCTGATGTCCAGGGATCCTTCCATCCTGTCTGCCTCAGTCATCCCATCTCTAAAATGGGAGTGATGCCCACCGTGTGATGTCATAGGTGGTCACTAGATTTAAACATCCTCCCCAAGGCTACACCCAAGAGTCCCGGGCAGGTTACATTCCCCCGAGCCCCCCACCTTCCTGCCTGCTTCTGCTGGGGCTTCCAGCATCTCACAGAGCTGGGGAGGCAGTTCACCTCTTAACTATTGGACTCATAGTAGGTCACCAAGAAAAATGTGGGGACTCCATGTGGGAGCAACTCACCCACTTTGCTGTGTGGGCTTTGAAGGCAGAGTCTAAGATGAGCTTCTTTAGAGCAAAAACCCGAGATCAAAGCTCAGCCAACATTCTACTAACAGCCTCCTGCTTTCTGGTCCCTCCAGCTGTGGGTGATCAGCCATAACTTTCTGAAAATCTGGGCCATACACACATGCACTCACATGTCACACATGTGCTGCACACATGCACACTCTCATGTGCATCCTCATGCATACACACAAGCATGCACACACATGTACATCCACAGGTATTGCTCACGTGTACACGTGTGTGTTCACACACATACACGCTCATGTGCACACATGAGCATGCACACAGAGGTGTGTACTTACATGTACACACATGCAGTCACACATGTGTGCTCTCGTGTACACACGTGCATGCACACATGCATGCCCACAGAAGTGAGCTCATGTGTATACATATGCACACTCTGTGCACTCTCATATACATATATGTGCATGCACACACAGGCATGCCCACACAGGCATGCATGTGCACTCAAGTATACCCATGTGCACACTTTCATGTTTGCACTCTCATGTACACACATATGCACGCACACAAATGCACGACCACAGGTGTGCACTCACATGTACACACTCACACACGTGCACTCTCTTGTGCACCCTTCCCCTGCTCTTCATGGCCCGTGGCTCAGTGTCAACCCCTCTGTCACGGCCCAGGGACAAGAGGCAGGTGCTCCAGGAGCCCAGCGCCCACCACTCACATGGCAACAGGGAGGCTCCATCCCTGTCCACCAGCAGGCACCTCCAATCAGCACTGCCTCAGAGAGGTCACTCACATACACAGGTTCTGCCGACTCCATCTTTCTTCTCCATGTCTAGTTCACCCTGGCTGTTATTGTTGTTTAGTTGCTCAGTCGTGTCTGACTCTTTGCGACTCCATGGACTGTAACCCACCAGGCTTCTCTGTCCATGGGATTCTCCAGACAAGAATACTGGAGTAGGTTGCCATTTCCTTCTTCAGGGGGATCTTCCCAACCCAGGGATTGAACCCAGGTCTCCTACTTGGCAGGAAGATTCTTTACCACTGAGCCAGGGAAGCCCCTAGAACATTGTAGCTCTTGTAAAAATGAATATGTACATATATTTCTCAAAACTTTTATAATCCTTTTACACTTCTCATCAAAATTTTCTCTTCGGAAAAAATTCCTTTGATTTCCTTACCACTGTGCAAAATAATAATTCCTTTCCTTTGTCCTAAATTTGATTTTCCCCATCTTCATAAAGCCCTCCCAAGATTTCTGAAATTGATAAATATTTAGCTTGTCCTGGCTTTATGCAACTTGACCACATCCTCCTCCACCTTTACCTTCTGAAAAACGGAGACCTTTTTTTGTTAGAATGGTTTCATAGGACAACCACGGTAGTATCTATAAAATGTATTATATATTCCTTGAACTTAATGTATCGTTACTATATCTGTGGATCTTAAAAGTGGAGGTGAGGGAGGGAGCGTTAGATTTGCTTTGGAGAACCTACCTGAATCTGGCTTCCCACACAGTTTCACACCCATTAACCCCGTGTTTGCTGATCCCTCACTTTTGAAATTAAGAAGAAAATAGCCATAGAATCTGAGACGTACCTAAGTGTCACATGGCCAGCAAGTGGCAGAATTTGACTCCAAAAGCTGTATTTTTCTCATTCACTGTAAAAAGAAGAGAATCGTAAGAGAGAAGCTGTACACACTAGAGAAAAGCAGACACATTATTTTGTGATACTTTGGTTGTTCTGGTCACTTTGTGGTCACTTTCTCTGTCTGTGCAGATGTGTGTGTTCTGTGTGTGCACACGCGTCTTGATTGGATCGTTCACGCCACCTGCTGATGTCCGCTCCAGAGCCTGTGTTGCGTCGGCAGCATCCCTCGTAGCTGCACGGGTGTCTGTGTTGTGAGCAGTCTGTACTTACTCGGTGTGGCCAGTATCCTGTCCTCCTGTTTCCCCTACTTTCTCCTTTTAATATGTTAGAATTCAAGGAAACGTCTTTAGACTAGAATCCTAGAATTAGACTAGAATAATTTAGACAAATATTCTGAACATTTTTATGATAAAAATTAGTGCTCTTTCCATACAAATGTCTCCCTGACACTATATGAATGAAGTAATTTCATCCATATTGTGTATCTCTCAAATTCACGAATATCTATCAGAATGGCAAAATGGAATACCTTTGCCCCTGCCACCACAGAGATTGTGAATATAGTCACAAAATTATATACATGCACAGACATAGATCTACAACAGCGTTATTTATAGTGGCAGAAAACTGCTGCTGCTGCTAAGTCACTTCAGTCGTGTCCGACTCTGTGCGACCCCACAGACGGCAGCCCTCCAGGCTCCCCCATCCCTGGGATTCTCCAGGCAAGAACACTGGAGTGGGTTGCCATTTCCTTTTCCAATGCATGAAAGAGAAAAGTGAAAGTGAAGTCGCTCAGTCGTGTCTGACTCTTAGCGACCCCACGGACTGCAGCCTTCCAGGCTCCTCCATCCATGGATTTTCCAGGCAAGAGTACTGGAGTGGGGTGCCATTGCCTTCTATCTAATTAAATAAATCAGGTTATAGTCATAGAACGGAACAGCAGCTAGAACACAGACAGCTCATATTGCACTGACATGGGCAACGTTTTTAACATATTAACTTATTGCAATCTTTTTGTGTAAAACAATAGTAACAACAGTGTCCACATCCAGCAAGGTAACATTTATGTCAGCCATGACCCACTTGAAACTAGAAAGACGTGCTGATTACCAGCAGGTTAGGAATTTTACTCAAGCACATTTCCTCCTGTGCGTGTGTGCTAAGTCGCTTCAGTCATGCCCGACTCTTTGCGACCCTATGGACTGTAGTCCGCCTGGCTCCTCTGTCCATGGGATTCTCCAGGCAAGAATACTAGAGTGGCTTGCCATGCCATCCTCCAGAGGATTTTCCTCGCCTAGAGATTGAACCCGCGTCTCCTGAGGCTCCTGCCTTGCAGGTGGCTTCTTGACTGCTGAGCCACCACTGCCCCAGGCTCCACAGAGCCGCCCCCCACCCGGCCCCATCCCAGGAGCTGCAGGGTCTCCACATGGCTGTGTTGATTCTGGCCACAGCGGATACTGAGCATGCCTCTGCCCGCTACAAGCTGTGCACCCCTGGGCAAGTTACTCACCTTCTCTGATTCCTCAAGTGTTCCATGTGGCTGGACCCAGGGTATCATGTGCACCAGCTGTGGTGACACTTGTCCGCTCCTAGCTCAGTGCCTGGCGCAGGATCAGCAGAAAACAAACACCAGCTCTTAAAGCACAACTGCTCTTCATCACAAACTGCGTCAGCCCCCAGCAGCAAAGACTTAGCCAGCCACGACTGCCCGGTGCACCTCTTCTCTCATCACTAGGAGAGGGTGTCACAGGTATTCGTCTAATGGTTTGTGTGTTACTCTTACAATGATCACTAATATTTTTAAGATAAGATGTGTTTGTTTGACAGGTTAGTTTTGACATTTGTGGACTGGAGTCAAAACACCTTTTGAGACAGTAGGTACTGTTTCTTGCAAAAAAAAGAAAAGGGACAGTATAGAAGCTGGGATAACATTTGACTAAACTGACCTTTGGTTGTTTAGTCATATATTTACTCAAGGTCATATATTTACTCTTCTGGGGCAGACTTTTCATACTGCAAGTTTGGGAGCGGGAAGATTGTTTGCTTTTGGAGTTTTGGTTATTTTTTAGAAACTGTGCACTACTAGAGTTCTCTCGTGAGTTAACGTTGCACCACAAATGCTTCCTTGGGCTCGGGGAGACTTCTCGGCAGACGCAGCCACCGTAAGGACTGTGTGTGGAGTGCACGCTTTCTGTTCTGTTGTGGCATTGCCCTGCCCTGGGCACAACCCGTGAGCAGATGGTGCTGTGTCGAGGCGGGTGGAGGGGTTGCCCGGGGCTGGTAAAGCTTCAGTTCTTCCGTATGTCACGTATGTGGAGGCCGTCATCACCACCGTCCTATTCAACAGCCCGTGTGTTGTGTTAGCTCTCTCTGGTTCATGCCGTACCTGCAGGATGTGACAAGAGCTTTTAAGTCCTCTCATAATGCAATCCAACACAGCTTGTTTTTCACCCAAGCTAAGCAAAGCAACTTTATTTGCATACATTTAGAAGATGGAGGCTCAGCGTTGAGTTAGGGGGTCATGCACAATTTGATGAAACACTGTAGCAACATAATTACACCAGCACGAGTGTATTTCCCTCCCGTTGTCGTTTTCCTGGGTCAAGTGCATCTCTGCATTAATTACACAAATGCATAATTAATTATGGCAGATGAACACACACACACAAATAGTCCCTGGTCCAGGTCCCCATCTTGGTTCTAAAATAAGATGTTCTCTGTTGCGCTAGGTGGAGACAGCTACAGACTCCGACACGGAGAGCCGGGGGCTGCGGGAGTACCACTCGGTGGGCGTCCAGGTGGAAGATGAGAAACGGTAACCATCCCTGACTCCTGGGGCCTCTGAGCGGGGCTGTGGGTTAGAAACATGATGGCAAGTGTCTGGACAGTACTGGCCATCAACGGTTCATGCCGTTCGTGGAGACAGGGTCATATATCCCCAACCCTAACTCAGTGGATATCATTCGGGTATGAATTAGCATCCTTCTGAGCCTTGTTTCTGCTAGCAGCCGGACACTCATCTTTTTCTAAAGTAACTTACCACCTGTGAAAGCAGAGGGGCTGGCAGCTCTGAACACCAGAGTCCTTCACCCCAAGGGGAAAAAGGATGAGTGTAAAGCCAGCACAGGTTTTCCCACCTTAGGATGTTAACAGTACAACCACAGAGAGAGGGAGAGTGAAAGAAGATTGAAGAATCCTTAAGATGGTGACGCTTCAAAAGAAGCCCTCACACTGCCCAACACAGAGAAGTCCACGACAAGAGTGTTGTTTTTGTAACGAGGATGGGGTGATTATTCTATTTTATATTTAAAATAGCATATCTTGTAAATTTCATAAACACAGAATTTTATGGGCATATCACATTGTGAGCACCAGGCACCATCTGGTTGTTGAAACCCTGGTGAGTCACTCACAGTGAGGGTTTTAGACCAACCTGCAAAGATGTGGACTGCCAGGGAACTGATGGCTTCCCCAGGACAGGAGCCTCTCAGAAACCGCGTCTTCTGCCCCGGGACCTGGGCTTGCGGCCCCCTGTCCCTGCTGGTGGCTCTTTCTCAGCGCCTTTGCCTCCAGCGAAGGCAGATCCATTAGCCAGCTGCACACACAGCTGCCTGCCATCTGCGCGTCCAGTTGGTGAGGAGCCAACTTGTGTAGCTTGGCAGAGTGTAGGTATGCAGACATACATGCACGCACACACACACAGAGACACACGTGTACACATACATGCACACATAGACACACATGCACACAGGCAAACCCAAGCATGCACACGCAGAGACACACATGCATACAGACACACACACACACACGGTTCTCACCAGCAAAATCTGGGCTCCAGCTATAAGTTCATTCTTGCCAGTCCTTTCAGTAACTGGCTATGAGGAATAAGTTACGTTTAAATGCATACAATGAAAATGTTTTTTAAACACCTGCTGAAGTCAGAATTTGGATTCATTATTTTACATAAAAGACATAACTGGATGATGCTGCAGCATTCAGAGAGAGGAAGCTTATGTCCTGAAATATGATATGAATAGCCACCAGAACTCAACAAGACACAGATGTTATTACTTAAAAGAATTATGTACTTGGAAGAAGCAGTGGGGCTTCATTTTACATCCATACACACAGAAATGTGTAAGCCTGTCACGTGTTTCTGAAAGTCAGGTAACCACCGCAAGACAGTGGTTTCAGGGATAGATTAAGCTACCTTGTGGTAAACTTAAGTCTTCAGTGGGCATCACTTAGCCATTGAAGCTTTAAAGCTAAAGTTAGAGTTTCATTCTTTACAAAGTCAAATAAGGCTCTCACACAGATGAAACACCAGTGTGCTGATAACAAAGATGAAAATGCTCGTCTCTGCCACGAGGCTGGGGTGCGGCCTAGCATGCTCTGGATGTGTAAGCTGGGCTCTGCGGCTCAGGGTCATCTCCAGCAAGCTCCTGTCTGTCTCCCCTGCCCCCGCCCCCCGCAGACACGGACGCTTCAAGCGCTCCAACAGCGTGACGGCCGGGGTGCAGGCGGACCTGGAGCTGGAGGGCTTCCCAGGACACGTCACCACGGAGGACAAGGGCCTGCAGTTCGGGTCCTCCTTCCAGAGGCACTCGGAGCCCAGCACCCCCACGCAGTACGGGGCGGTGCGCACCGTCCGGACCCAGGGGCTCTTCAGTTACCGGGAGGACTATCGGACCCCCGTGGACACTGCCAACCTACCCCCTCCTGACCCCTGGCTGGAGCCGTCCCTGGACGCAGTGGACGGCGGGCGCGTGTCTCCGTGCCACAGGGACGGCGCGTGGTTCCTGAAGCTGCTGCACACAGAGACGAAGCGGATGGAAGGCTGGTGCAAGGAGATGGAGAGGGAAGCCGAGGAGAACGACCTCGTGGAGGAAGGTAAGAGGCAGGTGTCTGCTGAGGCCTGAACACACTCGCCAGGTTTCCATAAATGAAATGAGCACGTGGCGAATGAAATCCATGAGGACAATCCCTTTGATCCCTGAGTAAATTAAAGTGCATGGGCTCCCAGCATACCCCTAGCGAACAAACAGAAAAGCAGTGGCTGAAATATTGACGGGCATCCTTCTGTTCCGTGCTGTGTGCTGGATAGCAGGATGGCTCCGGCCTGCAGGGGTCTTGGGACTGCAGGTTATCTCAGGCTCCACGTGCTGGATTTTGGCAATGACGATGGGCAACAGTTCAACCATTTTCTAGACTCGTGACCATCCTGTGTTAAAAGAAATTGCTTTGGCTTTGTATCAGAGAAAAGCTGGAGATGGTAAGTGACTAACCCCCTAGCTAGTGATGGAGTGTCTTCTGCTGTTCAGAAAACGCCGTGCCCCATCCCTGGCCATTTACTTCACTGTGATTCTCTGCAACCGTCACCCTCATTTGTGGTCCAGAGAGGATCCCTGAGCAATAAAATACACACTTGGTTTGTGCCTTAGACCCTGGAAATTAAGAGGTGACATTAAAAGTCCCCAGCGCTGAAGCCTTCTCATGATAAGTTATGATTTTCTTGTCACTGGGGGTGGTCAGGAAAATCCTGGAAGTAATGCCGTGAACATCCCGTGTATGATTGATTTGGTGATCTGCAGTGACCCAGATCAACAGTAAGATCCTGTCACCTAGGTTGTCGTTGTCTTATTATCAGCATCTGGAGAACATGTTTCTCCGTCAGCCGGGCAGAGGAAAGGGGGTTTCTGCTGTCCGTCAGCTGCATTTCTCTACACAAGTTTTTTTCACCTTTTTTGCACTTTGGGATCTTCTCCTGGACTCTGTGTCCTGTAAAGCCCCAGCAGGCATTTGCTGAGTACATGCTAGGAGCCGTCCCAGAGACTGCAGGTGGAGACACCGATGAGCGTGCAGCACAGACACTGCAGGGACCTCAGAGTGGGTAAGACCAGGACAGAGGCGTTTATAGTGAGTGAGGAACGTGCCTGTGGTAAGAGCAATGCAGACCCAGTGCTATAGACACCCCGAAGTCCGGCAAATGCTGCCAGCAGTCTGAGAAGTCTTCCTGGTGGCGGCGGCATCTGGGCGGACCTTGAGGGCAGGTAGACCAGTCAGGCAGGCGGGCCCATGTGAGGGCACGAGCAGGGGCAGAGAGCCAGGCCGGAGACCCTCCAGGAAGGCCCTCCCTCAGACATGGATTCTGCCCCTGCCGTGAGGAGCTTGGTCCCGACCTCCCGGAGCCCCTGGCTCTGTCGTCCCTGGGGACATGCATGTGGGCACACGCCCTTCTCAAGGGTGGGGCTGGCTTTGCATTTTCCTGGAGCTCTGCCCCGTCTTAGGCTCCTGGGCGATCACACTTGACACACTGACTGTCCGCCGGCAGTGCCCAGCCATGCTGACCATCCACAGACGGTGCCCGGATGCGCTGACCATCCTCCAGCGGTGCCCGGATGCACTGAGCGTCTGCTGGCAGTGCCCAGCAGAAGCCTCGGCGGTGGGAGTCTGAAGGGGGGCAGTCTTCACACACAGGGTGCTTCCACCCCTACTCACCCCTCTGCACAGCACAGCGTGTAAAACCCCGTGTGCTCTCAGGCGGGGGGCCCCTCCCACAGACACCAGCTCAGTCACCGGGACTCTGCAGGGTTTTCCCACCACTGTTTCATAACTATGTGAAATCACATCTCTAGGAGCCTCAGATGCAAAGAGCAGCGAACAGGTCTACCCGAGCCTTTCTGTGATTTTTCTCAATTTCTTAATTACCGAGCTCTATTTTTTGTGGCAAAGGTGAGAGAACACTTAATTTGAATCTCAACTGCGTGCTCCACGCATTAACCAAGCACCATATTGGTCACGTTTAAGTGATTCCCTAGTAATGTTTAAAGGTACGGTAACTTTCCATTCCACTCCTCACTTTAAGCACAGGTACACGTTTCTTGGTTACCGTCCTTTTAAAGAGTGAAGACTAAATTAAATGGCTGTTGAACCAAAACCCTGAGCTCCGAATTTTGAAATTTCCATTATGTGAGATAACTTTTCTCCCAAGCTATTATTTTATAACCACAGCTCACTGAATTGATCGAACAAATCAGATTCACTCAGCTGTCTACGGTTGATAAAAACATCATGCTGCTGCTGCTGCTGCTAAGTCACTTCAGTCGTGTCCGACTCTGTGCGACCCCATAGACAGCAGCCCACCAGGCTCCCCCGTCCCTGGGATTCTCCAGGCAAGAATACTGGAGTGGGTTGCCATTTCCTTTTCCAATGCAGGAAAGTGAAAAGTGAAAGTGAAGACACTCAGTCGTATCCGACTCTTAGCGACCCCATGGACTGCAGCCTACCAGGCTCCTCCGTCCATGGGATTTTCCAGGCAAGAGTACTGGAGTGGGGTGCCATTGCCTTCTCCAAAAACATCATGAGAACCATTAAATACTGGTATAAGTTAAGTCATGTTAAAGCAGCTTAATACATAAACAGATACTCTGCAGGGATTGTAAACCACCACTACACGAGTGGTTTGCGGTTTTATGCCACTTAACCAAATGGGTAAGTGGCATAAAGTAAAAGCAAAAAAAATAAAAATAAAAAAGGTATGTTTTCTGAAATGGAAGTTTCCAGAGCCACAAAGATCTTACTCAGCAGGTTTGTAAAAAGATGGATGGCCTGGGGAACTGAGCGGTGGGTCTTTGGAGAGGTGCTGGGCTGCTCTGTTGCCCCCAAACAACTCTGCCCCAGAGCTGCTGATCTGAAGACCCCCCGGCCAGACACACAGCACCAGGAGACATCATTATCTGGGGGTCCCCCATCCTCAGTCGAACACGTAATTGCCAGAGCTGGGGTTCGATGCTCGCGGCGGGTCTCCCAGACCTCCTTCCCTGGAGGTGCCACGCTCTCTGGGTGTGGAGGTGTCCGGCTCAGGCAGAGTGCCGTTGGCAGTAATCACAGTGACCCGGGGGACTCGGGGACCAAGGCGGATGAGGAGGACGGGCCACAGGGAGACTGCCCTGAGCCTGCAGTTTGCCCGGAAGTCCACACGCTGAAGGCCAGAATCGGGGACGGCTCTGAGCACCGCCGCTTCCGCCGGGGACCCCGCCCAGTCACCCTGCAAGCCCAAGGCTGCCACCTCTGACAGCTGAGGGTGTGGTCAGCGCATGGGCCACCCCAGCCACCAGCGCCACGGCAAACCGAGCCTGAGAGGAAACGTGTGCTCGAGAAACAGGAAGGTGACAAAGCCTGAGGCTTCACCGGAGGTTTGTGAACGCACGCGTCCCCACGCCTGGGTCAGGAGGGAATCCAAAATCCGCCTGGTCATGGATCTCCAAGTGACCACCTCAAACTGTGTGCAAATTCTAGAAAACCCCACCTCGAATTTCAAAAGAATAGTGTCAGTGTTGCCCTGGCGCTTCATAGTAAATTTAGGTGGGGTTGGAAATTGTAGAACAGGAGTGAAAAATAAATTAAAGGAGCAAATCAGTTAATCAAATTTCTCTGTACATCAAAGGCCTGGGTTGTCTCAGGTTCTTTGTAAATTTCCATTCTGATGAGCATGAGCCCTTATCTGTAGCTCTTGAAAGAAAGTGGCTAAACTATGACAGAATTAGAGAAGGATAGTAGAAAAGAATAAATTGAATTTTCGCCTCAAATTCTTTGCAATTATGGGAAGCTATTATTTACATTATAGGTATCAGATAGAGCCATCCACATTGATGAGCACAAATCGCCTGCCATTAGTCATCAGGCCATTAGCTACACTCTGACATTCCTTACCTCTCTCAAGCAATAATCAGTGTATACCCTTTATAATAAGTCTCCACCCAGACATCACCCCCATCCACATTGTGCTGAAGTTTATTAACTGAAGTATTGTATATTAATACTTCCATTGAGGTGCATTTTAAGAAGGATGTGAAAAATGGGGACTAAAAGTCCAGCGTCACAGACGCTGAGGACGTCACACCTCACAGACGACCCCACTGTTGAGTTCCTCGTGCTGTTCATCTTTCCTATGAACCTGTGGAGTAAGATGTGTGTGACTCTGGAAACTTTTATTTCAGAAAGCACACTGTTTTGGGGAGTTTCTTTTTGTTTGTTTTACTTTGTGCCACTTACAGTGCCATTTGGTTTAACTGATTGACTTTTTAATTACCACTTCAGGAAGCATAGCGTCAGTGAAAAAAAAAATGCATTTATATGTGAGTCATTTCTATATATTCCTACAGTGACCATTTGGTTAAAACAAGTCTCTTTAAAGGTTTTCGTCAGTCCTGCAAGTTACAAGGGTTTACAAGTGGAAATCAAACATGTTCAGTTTGGGGACCGAAGTGTGAACCAGGTGGGAAGTATTTTCAGCCCTTCCAGGCTGTGCTCCAGCCCCTCTGCCTTCCTGCCCTGTGTCCCCTCCACTGCCCAGAGATGGGGGAGGTGAGCAGGCCAGGGGGTCAGGGGCCAAGGCCCCCTGCAGCCGGCGTCAGGACGCTGACAAGACCGCTTTCTGTTTTGTTTAAGTCTGAAAGGATGTCGCGGTATTATCTAGTGAACTCACTGGTATTAAAAGTTACAGTTTTAACTCTTCACATTTTAGAAGCAACTGAGAATTGGGTGATATTAGACTCTGGTACTCTTGCCTGGAAAATCCCATGGATGGAGGAGTCTGGAAGGCTGCAATCCATGGGGTCGCTGAGGGTCGGACACGACTTTGCGACTTCACTTTCACTTTTCACTTTAATGCAGGAAATGGCAACCCACTCCAGTGTTCTCGCCTGGAGAATCCCAGGGACGGGGGAGCCGGGTGGGCTGCCGTCTATGGGGTCGCACAGAGTCGGACACGACTGAAGTGACTTAGCAGCAGCAGCAGCAGGGAAGTATTGGTTTCTTAGGAAGGGCTGTGGCTCTGTGGTTGTGCAGGGTGCTTGGTGAGCGAGGTGCTGACTACAGCTCATCTCCAAGAGGGTCAGAAAGACACACACACACAGATGGTGATTCCAAGTGATGGAGCAGAGGTGCTGGTGGTACTTTGTTTCAAGTTCTCTGTGTGTGCAAGTCGTCACAATCAAGCTTTGGGGAACAGCAATCCGGACAAGTCAGAAAATGCAGGCAAACTCAGGAGCGTTTCAGGCCGTTAACCCGCTCCCCGACCCCAGGAGAACACCACGCGATGAACACGCTGTCCGGGGCCAGGTGCTCACCCTGTAGGCACTGTGGTGCCCTGGGCCTTCTGTTCCATGGCTGCTTTCTGTCCCAGTAGGACGCATCCTCGGCACCCCTCACAGACACGTTTGATTTCGAGGACTCCGGTTCCAGTTCATGGCGCTTGGCCGCCTGTGCACCAAGGCCCCCGCTGTGTCCGTGAGCCCCACCCCCTGGGGGAGGCCAGGAACTGGGGTCTCAGTGGCTTGTGGCCCAGGAGTCAGAGTCCTTGTGGCCGGTTTCTAGCTTGCCCTGAATGAGTCTCAACTCATTATTTTGGAGGCTGCCTATCAAAATTAGCAGTGTTTGGGGAAACTGGGGAGAAAGCTAGAGAAACTGAGTTTACCTCTCTGGACTTGGGCTACACCCCTGTGGAAATGCCAGGTCTCGGGCCCCACGCCTCACCCCCTGAATCTGCCCATAGCCAGACCCCTGCCAAGGGACCCACGTGCTGAAGAGCCCTCTGGGCTCTTCTCCAGACTGAGCCACAAGTCAACAGTCCACAAGTACTGAAACACCCTGTTGGAGGTGACAGTTCAGTGTCCGCTTCATGCCAGACGAGCTCCAGGCTAAGACCTTTGCCTCAGAAGGCTCCCCTCTTCCCCGGGCTGGAGACAAGCTGGACCCACGTGTGACGTCAGGGGCTCTGTGTAGCTGGTTGTTATCTGTGCTGTGCAGGTCTTGAAGGGGACTCAAGAGAGGACACATTTGCCCTCAGAGGGGAGTAGCTGGGGGTGGGCGCTTAGACCGAACCCCAGAGACAAGGGCCCAGACACAGAGGCCAGAAGCGTTGCCCTCCAGATTCCTAAGTGCCTCTGAGAATCATGGGAGTTCAGGTCTCCCAAAGCTGTTATTTCTGAAATGATGATGTTCACACAGGCCAGGATTGGGACAGAATGATGGGATGTGAGGAGGCATTTGCAGGAAGTGGGCGGGGGGTTTCCCAAAATTTTCATGCCGGAAATCTTTCTTTTGCCCAGTTCGAATCCCTAAGTCATCACAACTATCCAGTAAGTGGTTAAATCCTTTCCACTGACAAAGCTGTATTACTTACTTTTTTAAAGCACCCTTTGATTAATTACTTTTAAAAAGTAAGTAATACAGCTTTGTCAGTGGAAAGGATTTAACCACTTACTGGATAGTTGTGATGACTTAGGGATTCGAACTGGGCAAAAGAAAGATTTCCAGCATATTAATAATGGACTTCCCTGGTGGCTCAGACAGTAAAGCGTCTGTGTACAATGCGGGAGACCTGGGTTCAATCCCTGGGTCGGAAGATTCCCTGGAGAAGGAAATGGCAACCGACTACAGTACTCTTGCCTGGAAAATCCCATGGACAGAGGAGCTTGGTGCAGGCTACTGTCCACGGGGTAGCAAAGAGTCGGGCAGGACTGAGCGACTTCACTTTCACTTTCACTTTGATTAATTAAGATCTTACAACTTGAGATCGTTCGTAGATTAAACTGACCCTCGCTGCTCCTGACGGCCCTGATGAGCTGGCCCCCAGGTGCCTGAGGCAGGATGTCCTCACGCACCCTTCCTGATGTGAGGGGCCAGGGTCCCTGCCACCCAACTGACCCCCGGAGGGCTGGGTGGGCTAGAGGACCTTTCAAAGGTAAATTTGCCCCCACACTGAGGTGTCCCAATAGTCGGTATTTGGTCATCTTTGAATTTCTTTCATGGATCAGGATGGACCAGATGGAAAGAGGGCTCAATGGTGGCCATTCCACACAGTAAGCTCAAAAATTTCACCTCTGGTGACCGAGGATAACGGCGTCCCAGGTGACTCAGTGGTAAAGAACCCACCTGCCAATGCAGGAGACAAGGGTTTGATCCCTGAGTAGGGAAGATAGATCCCCTGGAGGACAGCATGGCGACCCCCTCCAGTGTTCTTGCCTGGAGAATCCCACAGACAGAGGCACCTGGGGGGCACAGTCCGTGGGGCCGCAGTCGGACACGACCGCACACATTCGAGGACATGGAGCCGCAGCGGGAAGGCCGCCTAGCGTGGCACCCCTCTCCTGGTCCCCGCCAACCCACCCATAACCCTGTGTGTGTCCACAGTCCTTGGCAAGATCCGGAGCGCCGTGGGGAGCGCCCAGCTGCTGATGTCCCAGAAGTTCCAGCAGTTTTACTGGCTCTGCCAGCAGAACATGGTGAGTGCCCCCTCAAGACCCTTGGGCACAGGTCAGCAGGCCAGGCGACCGCTCTCTCCGCCCTCACCTCTGCCCTGTCTGCTGTGAAGGACCACTCTGGGAGCGTGGCCTGGTGAAACATGGGGACGGGCACAGCTCCAGGGGCCAAAGCAGAGAGGCCTCGGCTGTGGGCAAGGGAGGAGCGTGGTGGGCAGAGGGCGGCGGGCACCCAGCCGCGAGAGTGTTCTTGGCCACTGGCCTGCCCCTGGGGACCCTGGGCAGGGGGACAGGTGTGCATCGTGTCATGGGGATGTCACAGTGAAGGCAGCACCAGGAGGTGGCTCCAGTAGAAACACGTGAGCAACCACAATGAGAGAGACCGGCAGGGGGTTCCAGGAGCAGTCCCGGCTTTGTGTTACAGTCAGGAGTGAACACTAAACTTGGTTCTGATCTTCCTGAAAATCAAAGGGAATATATATATACATTATATAGGAGAAGGCAATGGCAACCCACTCCAGTACTCTTGCCTGGAAAATCCCGTGGACAGAGAAGCCTGGTAGGCTGCAGTCCACGGGGTCACACAGAGTCAGACACGACTGAAGCGACTTAGCAGTAGCAGCAGCAGCATACACATATATATATATTCTAACATGAATACTTACATATATAAATATTCAGTTCAGTTCAGTTCAGTCGCTCAGTCGTGTCGACTCTTTGCGACCCCATGAATCGCAGCACGCCAGGCCTCCTTGTCCATCACCAACTCCCAGAGTTCACTCAGGCTCATGTCCATCGAGTCAGTGATGCCATCCAGCCATCTCATCCTCTGTCATCCCCTTCTCCTCCTGCCCCCAATCCCTCCCAGCATCAGGGTCTTTTCCAATGAGTCAGCTCTTCACATGAGGTGGCCAAAGTATCAGAGTTTCAGCCTCAGCATCATTCCTTCCAATGAACACCCAGGACTGATCTCCTTAGGATGGACTGGTTGGATCTCCTTGCAGTCCAAGGGACTCTCAAGAGTCTTCTCCAACACCACAGTTCAAAAACATCAATTCTTTGACGCTCAGCTTTCTTCACATTCCAACTTTCACATCCATACACGACCACTGGAAAAACCATAGCCTTAACTAGACAGACCTTTGTTGGCAAAGTAATGTCTCTGCTTTTGAATATGCTATCTAGGTTGGTCGTAACTTTCCTTCGAAGGAGTAAGCGTCTTAATTTCATGGCTGCAGTCACCATCTGCAGTGATTTTGGAGCCCAAAAAAATAAAGTCTGACTCTGTTTCCACTGTTTCCCATCTATTTCCCATGAAGTGATGAGACCAGCTGCCATGATCTTCGTTTTCTGAATGTTGAGCTTTAAGCCAACTTTTTCACTCTCCTCTTTCACTTTCATCAGAGGTTTTTTAGTTCCTCTTCACTTTCTACCATAAGGGTGGTGTCATCTGCATATCTGAGGTTATTGATATTTCTGCCGGCAATCTTGATTCCAGCTTGTGCTTCTTCTAGCCCAGCATTTCTCATGATGTACTCTGTGTATAAGTTAAATAAGCAGGGTGACAATATACAGTCTTGATGTACTCCTTTTCCTATTTGGAACCAGTCTGTT
>NW_011494178.1:229087-238902 GCF_000754665.1 Bison bison bison | reverse complement strand
GATGTACTCCTTTTCCTATTTGCAACCAGTCTGTTGTTCCATGTCCAGTTCTAACTGTGGCTTCCTGACCTGCATATAGGTTTCTTAAGAGGCAGGTCAGGTGGTCTGGTATTCCCATCTCTTGAAGAATTTTCCACAGTTTATTGTGATCCACACAGTCAAAGGCTTTGGCATAGTCAATAAAGCAGAGATAGATGTTTTTCTGAAACTCTCTTGCTTTTTCCATCATCCAGCAGATGTTGGCAATTTGATCTCTGGTTCCTCTGCCTTTTCTAAAACCAGCTTGAACATCTGGAAGTTCACATTTCACGTATTGCTAAAGCCTGGCTTGGAGAATTTTGAGCATGACTTTACTAGCGTGTGAGATGAGTGCAATTGTGCGGTAGTTTGAGCATTCTTTGGCATTGCCTTTCTTTGGGATTGGAATGAAAACTGACCTTTTCCAGTCCTATGGCCACTCCTGAGTTTTCCAAATTTGCTGGCATATTGAATGCAGCACTTTCACAGCATCATCTTTCAGGATTTGAAATAGCTCAACTGGAATTCCATCACCTCCACTAGCTTTGTTCATAGTGACACTTTCTTAAGACCCACTTGACTTCACATTCCAGGATGTCTGGCTCTCGGTGAGTGATCACACCATCGTGGTTATCTGGGTCATGAAGATCTTTTTTGTACAGTTCTTCTGTGTATTCTTGCCACCTCTTCTTAATATCTTCTGCTTCTGTTAGGTCCATACCATTTCTGTCCTTTATTGAGCCCATCTTTGCATGAAATGTTCCCTTGGTATCTCTAATTTTCTTAAAGAGATCCCTAGCCTTTCCCATTCTGTTGTTTTCCTCTATTTCTTTGCATTGATTGCTGAGGAAGGCTTTCTTATCTCTCCTTGCTATTCTTTGGAACTCTGCATTCAGATGCTTATATCTTTCCTTTTCTCCTTTGCTTTTTGCTTCTCTTCTTTTCACAGCTATTTGTAAGGCCTCCCCAGACAGCCATTTTGCTTTTTTGTCATTTCTTTTCCATGGGGATGGTCTTGATCCCTGTCTCCTGTACAATGTCACGAACCTCCGTCCATAGTTCATCAGGCACTCTGTCTATCAATAAATATAAATATGTATCATAACACACATATTTTCCTTATCTGACCAAAGAAAGTACTCACCGATATTATTTTGGAGAAACAATAATTATTTGGAGAAAGTCATTGAAGAGTAACAGCTCAATGGTATTCACACTACTTTACAACCTCTTTTATGTATTTTTATTTATAATCCATACACTGACCTCTTTCAGACCAGACATTTTCATTAACACACAAGCAGCAGTTCACGGTGCCTCGGTCTTGTTTTGCTCCGTTCTTAAATTCACAAGGAGGCCTGTGAGTTTGCAGCATGTTCTTCCACACGTAGGCAGCCTAGCACGTCAGAGTTGCCAATTCATCCCTTTTCATCAGGATCATTAAAAAGAATGTTTTCTCCAATATTTTCCATTAATCCCATTCAAGTGCATCATGAGATTTAAAGCGTTAGCACCTGGTCGCCTATGCCGTGAAGTTACAATCAACATTTAAGAGCGGGGAATAGGCAGGCTTCAGTTCAGTTCAGTCGCTCAGTCGTGTCCGACTCTTTGTGACCCCATGAATAGCAGCACGCCAGGCCTCCCTGTCCATCACCAACTCCCAGAGTTCACTCAGACTCACGTCCATCCAGTCAGTGATGCCATCCAGCCATCTCATCCCCCGTCGTCCCCTTCTCCTCCTGCCCCCCGTCCCTCCCAGCATCAGAGTCTTTTCCAATGAGTCAACTCTTTGCATGAGGTGGCCAAAGTACTGGAGTTTCAGCTTTAGCATCATTCCTTCCAAAGAAATCCCAGGGCTGATCTCCTTCAGAATGGACTGGTTGGATCTCCTTGCAGTCCAAGGGACTCTCAAGAGTCTTCTCCAACACCACAGTTCAAAAGCATCGATAGGCAGGCTTAGGGTCCCTCAAATGAACATGCAGTTGTAGAAACACTCGGCTCTCCCATCCCCCAGGCGTGTCCTGCCCCCAGCCCCACCCGCACCCCATCGCTATCTCTGAGGACTGACTGAGGCCACCAGGGGGCGTGGTCCCTGTTCCGCTGAGCCGATGGGAGGGTTGTTCACGTCTTCAGGAACCTCCATGTAGCATAGTAACAGTCTTCCAGCTGTGAGCAATGCACGTCTTCTCTGCCAGATATAGCTGGTATTAGACCTGAGAATTATCCAGTGTCACATCCTTGACACCTCTTACACACGTCAGATTGCACTTTGTGTTGGCCACAGGAGGTCTGGCATGACCACTTCCTTTTCGTGTGCCCTCCATTGGACCAAAAGCCCCGGAGCACTTGGAGGAGGTTGCTGGGCTCTGGGCAGACCGTCAGCAGAGGGGCTGAAAGTGCCGGCAGGGCCCTGCTCGTCAAAACCACACTGTCCTCCTTGGCAGCTCTAGTTCTAAGTCAAAGAAATGGCCCCAGGGAGTGAGTCAGACCCACTGGCTGTTGAGGATGGACTCTGGGAAGGGCCTGCCCTTGACACTAGCTGGTGGACCCCTGTGGCCCTAGGGCCAGCGGCTCAGCACCCTCAGAGCTGGGAGAGATGGAGTCACACACAGACCGCTGATCTAACGCTGCACTTGAATGAGACCATGGTTTCTCCTCAGCCCTTCTCAGGACACACAGCTCCAGGAGAATGTTCTAGAACACAAAGCATCTGAGCCCACATCCCAGGACCTCCCATGCTGGGGCCAGATAGCACCCTGGGGCCCTGCGTGCAGTCAACAGGGATGAACAGCTCTGTGCACTTGCTGGGGGAGGAGACTGGCCTGGCCCACCTTGATGTGACAGACGAGGCTTACAAACAGACCAGGGCGTGTGAGTGTCCAGGGACACAGACATAGCTACACCTCCCAGAAAGGAGTAGAGGACACAGAGCAAGGCCCTGACCGTGCTGGGGTCTACCATGACCATGGCCTCTGCCCCCCAGTGCCCAGAGCGGAGGCCCAGTGACCCCAGAGTTCACTCTTGGGCGACGTGATCCTCAGACACATGCAGGCCCTTCACACCTGCCCCTGTGGGGGGTGGGGAGGGGAGGAGGGGTCGCTGTGCCAGCTTCATCCTCCAGGAGGAGGACACGCGGCTCAGGACCCACTGTCGGGGAGGAGCACCCTGCCAGCCCCAGACGTCCAGGGAGCCCCTGTTGGTCCCCCCAAACCCCATCACCTGCAAGGCACAGCTCAGAGCAAGGCCTTCACTGTTTTCCTTCACAAGCGGCAGCTGAGCTCAAACTCAGGCAAGTGCATGACAACCCAGGTCTAGCGACCTTACGAACCCTCCCACACCTGACCCTGACATGACCCTGACCCGTCCCTGAGCTTGAGCCTGACCCTGTATCTGACCCTGACCCTGACCCTGCACCTCGCTCTGACCCTGTACGTGACCTCATCCAACCCTGAACCTGTGTGCGACCCTGCACCTGCCCATCAGGCTCTTCGGTCTGCACACCAGGTCGCCCCCTGGTGGCTCAGTGGAGAATGGTCCTCACACAGTAAACAGCCACAGGGGTTGCAATTCTCACTCAGAGTGGAAAATGAAGGCTTTGTGTGCAAGTGGCTCAGACGGCGATTCTGACCCCCTCCCAGCAGTTCAGCACAGCTGCCATCCGGTCACATCAGGCAGGATGGACAGGGCCCAGAGAGTGGCCTAGTGGGTGTGGGCACGGAACCAGGACTAGACATCTGTGTCCTCCAGCATTCACACATCGAGTCCTGGCCCGGTGGGGGTGACAGGAGGGGACTGTGGGGGGAAAGCTCACGAGGGTGGGGCTCCGTGAATGGATCAGTGCCCTGATAAGCACCTGCAGGAGCAAACGCGTCTTGGGGCCACATCCACCCTTGGCTGCCCGTGCACCACTCGGTGGCGTCAGCTGTCCTCCCAGGGCAGGAACCTGACCTGCCAAGCCCTCCCTCCAAGCCAGGGCAACGGCATCCATGGTGCACACGTAGGGTGTCTCTGACCTTCAGAAGCAGGGCTGAGACCCCTCAGAGGACAGAAGGAAACAGGCCCCACCTCCCCAGTGCCCCCCACCACCAGCACCACCACAGACCCTGCCCAGGAACCCCACAGGCGCCCAGAACCAGAGGGCCTCAGCTGCCAGAACTGTCCAGGCATCAAAACCTTAACAGGCGCCATCGTCCCCAGGTTCCATTTTCTCCCAGTTGTGTTGAGATACAATGAACATGCAGCACTGGATAAGTGTAGGGGGTGCAGCACCGTGATCTGACTGGTATCATGAAATGATTGTCACCAAATCTTAGAGAACATCCATCACGTCTTGTGGGTACACAAAGAGGTAGAAAAATGTAACTTTCCTTGTGATGAGAGCCTTCAGGATTTATTGTCTTAACAGCTTTCATATTAGGAACAGCAGTGCAGACTGCATTTATCGTGCTGTACCTCACATTCTTAGTATTGGTGTATCCTGTTGTTGGAAGTTCGTACCTTTGGCCACCTTCATCGCGTTCCCCCTCCTCCCACCCCATGCCTCCCTCTAATTAACCACAAATCTGGTCCCTTTTTCTATGAGTTTGCTTCTTTATTTTTTGAAATGCAGCACCATGTTAGTTCCCGATGCACAGCATAGTGATTTGATGTTTCAAACTGATCAACACGATAAGTCTAGTTACAATATGTCACCATACAAAGAGGCTGCACAATTATTCCTGGATTCCCACACTGTAAGTTTCATTCCCATGACTCTCTTATTTTGCAGCTGGCAGTCCGTACCTCCTTATCTCCCGAACTTATTTCTTAGCCCCATCCCCAGTTCCCTCTGCAAACACGTTTGTTCTCTGTATCTATGACTCTGTTTCCATCTTGTTATGTTTGTTCATTTGTTTTGATTTTTATATTTCACAACATACAAGTGAAGTCATACAGCATTTTTCTTTTTCTGTTTGACTTACATGTTATCGCAGATTTCAAGATTTCATTCTTTGTTACACTGGAGTAGTATTTCAGTATATATATGCATGACATCCTCTCTGCTGAAGGACACTTCGGCTGCTTCCATGTCTCGGCTATTGTAAATAGTTTTGCAGTGAATGTGGGGGTGCGTGTGTCTTTTTGAATTAGTGTTTCATTTCTTTGGATAATACCCAGGAGTGCACCGCTGGGTTGTGTGCTAGCTGCATGTTGAATTTGTGAGGATACTCCATACTGTTCTCCATAGTGGCTGCACCAGTCTGTGTTCCCACCAGCAGCACACAAGGGCTCCCTTCTCTCTGCATCCTCAAAAGCTTGTTACTTCCTGTCTGATGATGGCCACTGGGACAGGTGCAAGGTGATACCCCACTGTGGTTTTGCTGTGCATTTCTCTGATGATTAGTGATGCTGAGCATCTTTTCATGTGCCCGGTGGCCATCTGTATGTCTTCCTTGGAAGATAGATCCTCTGCCCATTTTTCAACCACGTTATATACATTTTTTGAGCCATTGTAAATTCACAGCAAAACTGGGTGAAAAATACAGAGAAAATGCCACGTACTCCCGGTTGCCACACACCAGCCCCACCACTATCAGCATCCCCACCAGATGGTCCGTGTGTCACGACTGATGAACCCGCACAAACCATCACCATCACTACGAGTCCACGATTTCCATCAGGGGTCACTCTTGGTGTTGGACAGTCTGTGGATTTAGACAAATATATGACATGTGTCCACCAGGACAGTGACACGCAGAGCGGCCTCACGGTCCTGAGAATCCTCTGTGCTCCCCCTGGTCACTCCTTGTGTCCCCTCAGCCCCTAGCCGCCTCTCATCTTTTTCCTGTCTCCGTAGTTGTGCCCTCTCCAGCATGTCCTACAACTCGATCACACACAATGCGGACTTTTCAGGTCTGTTGGTGTTCAATTGCTCAGTCATGTCCAACTCTTAGAGACCCCACGGACTGCAGCACGCCAGGCCTCCCTGTCCTTCACCATTTCCCAGAGCTTGCTCAAACTCATGTCCACTGAGTCGGTGATGCCATCCAACCATCTCGTCCTCTGTCGGCCCCTTCTCCTTCCGCCTTCAATCTTTCCCAGCATCAGGGTCTTTTCTAATGAGTTGGCTCTTCACATCAGGTGGCCAGAGTACTGGAGCTTCAGCTTCAGCATCAGTCCTTCCAATGAATATTCAGGACTGATTTCCTTTAGGATGGACTAGTTTGATCTCCTCACAGTCCAAGGGACTCTCTCAAGAGTCTTCTCCAACACCACAGTTCAAAATAATCAATTCTTCCGTGCTCAGCTTTCTTTATGGTCCAACTCTCACATCCATACATGACTACTGGAAAAATCATAACTTTCACTAGATGGACCTTTGTTGGCAAAGTAATCCCTCTGCTTTTTAATATGCTGTCTAGGTTAGTCATAGCTTTTCTTTCAAGGAGCAAGGGTCTTTTAATTTCAAGGCTGTAGCCACCATCTGCAGTGATTTTGGAGCCCCCAAAAATAAAGTCTGTCACTGTTTCCCTTGTTTCCCCATCTATTTGCTATGAAGTGATGGGACCGGATGCCATGATCTTCGTTTTTTGAATGTTGAGTTTTAAACCAGCTTTTTCACTCTCGTCTTTCACTTTCATCAAGAGGCTCTTTAGTTCTTCTTCACTTTCTGCCATAAGGGTGGTGTCATCTACACATCTGAGGTTATTGATATTTCCCCTGGCAATCTTGATTTCAGTTTGTACTTCATCCAGCCCGGCATTTCTCTTAATGTATTCTGCATTTAAGTTAAATAAGCAGGGTGACAATATACACCCTTGCTGTACTCCTTTCCTGACTTTTGAACCAGACTGTTATTCCATGCCCAGTTCTAACTGTTGCTTCTTAACCTGCATACAGGTTTCTCAGGAGGCAGGTCAGGTGTCGTGGTATTCCCATCTCTTGAAGAATTTTCCACTTTGTTGTGATCCACAGTCAAAGACTTTGGCGTAGTCAATGAACCAGATGTTCTGGAATTCTCTTGCTTTCTCTGTGATCCAACAGATGTTGTCAGTTTGATCTCTGGTTCTTCTTCCTTTTCTAAATCCACCTTGAACATATAGAAGTTCTCGGTTCACATACTGTTGAAACCTAGCTTGGAGAATTTTGAGCATTACTTTGCTAGCATGTGAAATAAGTGCAATTGTGAGGTAGTATGAACATTCTTTGACATTGCCCTTTTTGGGGATTGGAATGAAAACACATTTTCCAGTACTGGAGTTTTCCAAATTTGCTGACATATTGAGTGCAGCACTTTAACAGCATCATCTTTTAGGATTTGAAATAGCTCAGGTGGAATTCCATCACAAATTTTTTTTAACTGTCAGCAAACACTCATGTAAACTGTCACTAGAGCCTCATGGGCCCTCAGGAGCATGTGCACCCAATTCTAATTACGGAGGCTTCTCCCAGACCCCCTTCATTGGGAAAAGCAGCCCCTTCCCCCACCCTGCCCAGAGGTCTCCACAGCTCTAACTGTGCATGTGTCCGGCAGGACCCCAGCGCCATGCCCAGGCCCACCTCCCAGGATCTGGCCGGCTACTGGGACATGCTGCAGCTGTCCGTTCAGGATGTCAGCATGAAGTTCGATGAGTTGCACCAGCTGAAGCTCACCGACTGGAAAGTGGTCGAATCTCCGGAGAGGAAGGTAAGCCCCTGCTGCATCCCCACACTGAGCCCACCGCCCCCGTCCCTGCCCACAATCCCTGCACGTGCTCCAAGTACCACGTTACCATGCGTGTCTCAGTCTGCAGTTAACAGGACAGGATCTGATATCACACCTAAACCCATGTCTGCACAACCAGACTGGTGCTAGAGTCATCAGCATGTATAGTAAGTCCCTTTCTTGCTGACAATTCCGAGAAGACACCAATAGAACCCACATGTGAATTCGCAGTCACGTTTCCTGTCGGGCCCGTCCTCTGAATTATTACCATCGCCACCACCCTCTGTGTGGACTGCACTGTGGTGGTTCCCACAGGCTTCAGGTTGCTTACAGTGATGCTTGGGGAGATGAGAAACACTGTAAACTTCACTGAACACTTAAAGAATGTACACTTCCTATAGAGCTGGCCCTGAGATAGGCTGAAAATGCCCATTAAGTTTGACCTGTGATTTCAGCTCTTCCATTTAGGTATCATGTTCTCTAGGGCTGAGAAATAAGTGTGAATTAGCTATAAAGACATTGACTTCCTGACGCATCTTAGAGAAGTTCTCCAGAATCATAATCTGATTTTCTTAGACAGACATTATCAATCAAAATAAAGACAATTGATCCGAGATACTTTGGGACAGGGGAGTAGCTGAGGGTTGTACATCTAGATAATTAGCACGCAGACCATCATCATCCTTTTTCCCTAAAACATGCCCCCCGTGGTCCAAGTTGGAGACCATCGCTCGATCGCAGGTGCTGACAAAGCCCTTGTCACCGCAGACAGGGGGGCGGAGGGGCGTGCAAACGACCAGGTTGTGTGTGAGCAAGTCCAAGAGGTCTGTGGTTTGGTCATGAATGAAGGTGATCATAAGTAATGATTCCCAGTGAAAAAGTTATTCTAGGAAACCACTAAAAATCCAACTTTTAAACTAGTCTGAAGATACGTAAAAGCCCTTCCCATTTTCCATTCTTCTGTACCTGACCACTAATATCACCCTCTACCCAGCTCTACCTAGCGGGTAGTCCTCAGAGTGAACACGGGGTCCTGCTGAGGGCGCTGCACCCTGTCCGGGAGGCGAGCAGCCCTGGAACGCAGCCCCAGCTCCGCGTCGTGCCCCTGGGGCCAAGGTCCTCGCAGATCTGCGAGGCCATCACCCCCCCACCCCAGGACGGCTGTGAGCCTGTGTGGGTGGAGATTCCCACAAGGGCTGGTTTCACTGCTGCGTGTTTCAGAGGCCCCGCAGGCGTGCAAAGAGACAAGTACAGTCCCGCACTCAGGGCAAGAGTTACATTCTGAAATAGCTGGAAGTCTTGGCAAAGTAATTACCCCTACTGACCCCTGCCATCAAGTCAGGAAGGACATTGCTTCTGACCCTAAGAACAAAGTTCCAAACACCGAAGTTATCTTCCTGCCAAAAACAGTAGGACAGACTTTGGGTTCTGCCGTGTGTCCACTGAACCCGCCATGGTGGCCAGGCCTGGGCACCCTGGTGCCTTCGGGTCCTTTTGGAGGCTGAAAGGGAAAGGACAGATGAAGGTTTCCCCCAGCAGCTGGGCACGTGCTCAGAAAAGGCCACGCCCCTTTCCAGCAAGGACTCAGTGTGACCCTCCCTCCCGCCTGGGCAGGTCTGGTGTCTGATCCCGGCCCAGCAGACAAAGGGCACAAGGCGGGACGCAGGCCTCTTCCGTGCCCGGGGCACTTGCCAGCTCCCCATGTTCCTTTGCTGCGGAATCGGGCAGTCTCTCTCTTTCTGGAAAAGGCATGCTCGGATCTTGGGGTTGTGGTTGGAGAACACAAGCTGAGAGTCAGAGCCAGTTATTCACATCCGATTCCCATGCAAGTGAAAAGCCGTAGGTAGTTAATGTCGAGGGGTCTGAGGCCCATGGCAGAGGATTAGAGGTAGTTTCCATGTCCTCGGACCTTGCAGTCTGTTGAATAGATTAGCGTCTCAAGCTGTCAAGGGGGCGTCGTGCAGGCTCCCGTGAAGGTGAGCGGGTGTGGGTTTGTGAGGGAGCGTTTACCAAGCAGCAGGGGCAGAACGGTGCCACGACCAAGACCGAGGCCCAGGTTCACGTGCGCAGAGGCTTCCTGCCCGGAGAACCGGGCAGCACCGGGGGGTGGGTG
>NW_011494178.1:222150-228747 GCF_000754665.1 Bison bison bison | reverse complement strand
CGCCGTCATGTTTGTGCCATAAACACCCTGGAGCCCCCGGACGTCCGAGCTCACGGCCACAGCGACTTCTCCCAGACAGCCCGGATGCCCACCCCCGGGGCCGGAGCGGCGTGGGGACCCCTGACGCACCCCTCTGTTCCCAGAGGGGGTCGAGGAAACCGCTCGAGATGGAACCCAGTTCACACTTTGTTATTTATATTTTTATAAAATCGTGTGATATTAGAGGCGAGAATAACAAACAACTGTGAAAGGGTGTGTCTCAGCACTCTCAAGGCATTAGATACCCCAAGAGAAGGTGCTACAGCTTGAGTGCAGGAAAGGAAGACCCCCACCCCGCGGCCTGGGGTCCCTGTGCCCTGAACCCGGCGACCCTTCACATGGTTCCTGTGCCAAGTCCATGGTGATGAGGAGTCGTCTCTGCAGCCACCAAGCTCCCCGCCTCGCGCTTCTCTGGAAACCTGGGGTGGAAGTCCACGTCTGCCCCCCCAAACTCAGCACAGCATCTCCACGGCCGGAAGTCAGCTGAATGTCCGTCCACACAGGGAGAGACAGACGGAAACAGAGAGTCTTAAGAGAGGTCGACTCTTCTGTAGCAGGGGTACAAAGAGAACACAGTTGTCCTTAATCAGATAAAAGAGTCGTTTATTTTTTATCCCTTTGTAACTTAAACTATCACCCACGGTTCTGTCTTTAAGTTTCACCCTTTATGCTCCATGTGATTTTTTTTATAGATGTATATATATTCTCAAATGCTCTATCAGTTGACTTTCCAGGGTATCCTTTAAAAAAACAAAACAAAACAAAAAAAGTTTGCTTGTTTAAAATGACAGTTGTGATGCTGTAAAAAGTTTAAGAAATATGAATGTGTGTGGTAAGTATATCTCAGTTTAAATGGTAAAGAAGAAATGTGGTTTACATTGTATTTTTCCAGAATTCTTTTGTTCTATGCAGTACAGCTGAAGTCCAGAATATATTTCTTGCCTGTTTTTGACATGACAAAAAAAAAAAAGGTCACATTGTGCTTTCCAGCTGTGGACTTTCAGAAAAGTAATTTATTTCCGTGAGTCTGATTGGCAAGGAGAAAAATAGGAAGGTCTCTAATGGAAGGTTTTCCATTCATCTCGTTAAATTTAGATGCCGGGGCCATTGTTCCACCTGGATGGTTGTGTGTCTGTTGAGACACCACCTCAGAGGAAGCGCCCATGGACTTACCCACTAGACCCCAGACTAGAGTCCTCGCTGTGACTCCAGGTAAAAGCAGGGGCCACAGCGTTTCCGCGGGACGCCGTGTGCCCCGCAGCCCTGGGAGTGCGGGCCCCCAGCCCAGCAGCACAGACCCCCGTCCATAGCACTTTGTTTTCCGGTTTGACTCGCACTTTAAGACGCACCGCCCTCCACGCCTCTGGCGTGAGAGCCCCGGTGACGTCCTTGCACAGGCAGGCGCCAGCCGCCCGCCGCGTTTCTTTTCCTCATAGTCCACATTCCACGAAGCGTGGGGTTCGTAGGAGCGCAGGTGATAGCAAAGCATGTTTAGCTTCACAGTTTTACTTTTTTAAAGCTGAGTAGTTAAGAAGTCCCTGTAAGAACAAAACCCTGTAAATGGAACCTCATATCTGGTATATATTTTACCAAACAGCCTTAAAATATATTTGGAAGCAAAAATCAGTACGAATGTATATCCTTGAAAAATGCAAAAAAAAAAAAAAAAAATCCCTGAAATATTCTTATATAAATGAGCCCTATTTCCCCAGAGTATTCTAAGCATTTTTTTCTACCTAAATAAATACCTAAATCCTGAGTAGTATACAATAAAGATGCTTCTTCCTATATTTAGTATACTCTGTTAAAGACAAATGTATTTGCAAGCATTGGCATTTTAGACTTTAAACATGATGTGTTATTAAGACGAACAGCTCTCTAGAAATAACCACAGAAATTGGGTGTGACTCCCGACGAGGGGAGATGTAAAATGCAAACGTGCTTGCAGCCTCCTCAGGTGTGCCGCACCTGGAAGCTGATGGGTTTTATCCCATTTCCTTGAACTTGTACAAAATGGCTATCAACCAACTATAAAATTAGACAACAATGATTCTAGATCCCAGATTCTCTGATCCCCACTTAAAAGTACTCACTGAATTTGGATTAATGTTTTTATGTTTTGTATACTCATTTTTTTATCTTAAACCCCCCCCAAAATCTTGACCTGAACCATCCGTAGGTGAGCAGATTCACCTAAACTAAATTTGACGTCGGTTGTTGGTTGGAGGTGGGGAGCGTGTACGAGCCCCTGTTTGATCCACGTTGTTCCAAAGAAGGTTGTGGGGGGTGGGGGCGGTGTGCGTGCAGCGGCATCGATGGAGTGTCACCGTGTGTGGGACACGACCAAGTGCAGTACAGCCCTTCTCGTGGTGACATCCCGTCGTGAAAGGCAGATGATAAGCCATGTTTACACATTGTACATGTAAAGAGAAATAAAACTGTTTATACTACTTGTGTTCCTGCATCGCACGAGCTGCTACAGCCACGCCTGCGGGCACAGAGCACGCAGCTACCCGCGACCATTTCGTCCTGTCGTGGGTGCAGTTCCCCAAAAGACGATCTTCAGGCTTGAGAACATGGTTGAAAACGATAACACACCGCATTCTAGGAACATCTGCGATGGAAAGGAAGCGCCACGTTGTCTGTGATCATACACTTCCCTTCCCGGGAGATACGGCCCGTGCCCATCATAACCAGGTGCCCTGTAGAATCATGTTCCTCACGACCAACACACAGATGTTGCCATGCTGACGGCCCCACGTGACTTTCCAAATCAGAACACAAGTATGATAAACAGGGTCCTAGTGTCTAAGAAAACCCAGAAGAGGCACGTCTTACCTGTTCACAAGTGCGCTTTCAGTGTGATTCATCGCATACGTCCTCACTGGTTACAGTTGTCTTTAACATGAGAGAGTTGTTAGTGACAGCTGTTACCATTGTTTCTCAGCAAATTGATGGGACCATCCTAGAATGAGGGATGAAGAGTTGAACTGTGGTATGATACCAAAATATTACATTTTTGTTTAAAAGAAAGTGTTGATGTTTTCACCTCAAGGTCGATACTAAAGACGTCCAGCATTAAATAGGAAAGTGTATGATTGGAAAAAAATATCAGGCTACATTGACGATTCCCTCTTTAAAGAAAAATAACCACCAAGTCAGTGACCTTGCAAGTAGAGACTGTCCCTGCTGATGCCTACAGATAGAAGTGGCCAAATTTATGGCCAGAAGACAGCACGATCCAGGGCCCACAGATGTGGGGCTGGTACGTTTCTTTGGGGGTCTGTGTTCTGTTCACCTTTCCCAAGTCTGTGTGGGGCAGCCACCTCTCCATCACCTTCACTGGAAGATCCCACATTGCACTTTCATGCAGGCCTTCAGCCAGGTCCAGGATGGACTTTCCTGGGAAGGAAAAGCATGGTGCAGACGTCCAATCCACGTGCCTGCAGGGGCACCGAGGATGGCTGTTCAGAGCAGACGTCCAATCCACGTGCCTGCAGGGGCACCGAGGATGGCTGTTCGGAGCAGCTGCCTGGTTTGGGCCGAAGCATCTGGTGGCACAGAGGAAGCGGGAGAAAGGGGAATGAGAGAAACCCTCTGCCATCCGCAGTACCTGGGTCCAGTCACGGGGACCGCGAGTCCCCTGAGGAGCGACACGGGAGACCCAGCCGAGGCTTGAGCTGCTTTGGCTGGAGAGCCTCAGCTCCCCCAGAGTCCTGTCCGCTCCCGAAGGCCCGAGTGCATGTCTGGAATCAGTCGCCAGCTCCCAGTCCAGGGGAATGGAGGTCCTGCAAACCTTGGCCATGGGGCAGGGACGTGTCCCACCGAGGGTGCGGAAAGACAGCCCTGATGGGTCAGCCTGCGGAGGGTATGGGACGTGGGCCTCCTGCCCTTCTGAGAAGTGGCACCTTCCTGCCACGCCCCCCAATGTCAACCAGACGGCTCCACACACAAGTTTAACCCCACGTGTTTCTCAGGCACCTCCTTTCTTCTCAAAGCTGGAACTGCTGGATTTTTTTTTTTTTTAATTGCATATTTAACATACGAATCAGGTAGTTGGAGACACTGGTTTTCAAACACCAGCCGCTTGGGACACCTTGAGATTCTCCTTTGTTTTTATCTGCATATTTGTTTACACTTGTTTTAAAGTTTTGGTAGAAGACACTGTTCCAAAATTTGAAAATAAAATAGAAAACCTCAAGTATAAGTGACCGAGACTATAGCTGCTGCTGGTTAGCAGGAACATTTTCACCACCAGGGCTACAGCAATGGGCACAGCCCTGTCAGCCTCCCCGGCACTGCTTGTCATCCGCCCGTGGCACCAGGTCACATCAGAGCCCTGTGCCTTCACAGCAAGAGCTCCACCTTGTCACTTTACTGCGTTGAGAGTTGCAATAAATGTGGGCAGTGGGCATGATGCTGGGGAAGGTGCGCTTTCACACCTGAGGAAGTGCCCTTTAGCACAGAGTGGCTGCAGAGGGCCCTGCAGTTGAGAGAGAAACCCAGCAATCTCCAGTCGGCTGGCCGAGCAGCCTGGCTTCTGTTCCTACATCATCCACAGCTTGTCTTGACTCTGTGTTCCCGTCTCTCCTGTTCCTGTCACCCTCACTGACATTCTGTGAAAGACTGATGGCCCTGACGTCTTCTGAGCTCCCTGGAGTCAGGTTGTGAAAGTGTCCTCATTCTTGATAAAGCGGGTCCCACCTGCTCTGTGTGGGGTACTTGTGGAGTCCAGTCAGATCCTGAGTACCAGCCTCGGCGGTCCCCTCCTGGGAAGGCCGTCTGGGCCCAGCACGAGGCTATCACGAGCTTCTTGAGGGCCTGGAAGTGGAGCGAGCACTGAGGGGACCTTTCTCTGTTTTCTCGGGCTTTGACAGCAAGTGTTTCTGAATGTTTCCCTGAACAAGGACCAGGTACCCCCCAGAATGAGACCGTGTTGTTACCATTGCTTGGGCACACCTGCATCTTAGGGGAAATGACAAGATCTTAAATGAAACAGGAAAGTGACAAAGAAAAAATAATTTGGAAGCAGAAAACAGCATGTGGGACGGTGCCAGGGACAGAATCAGACGTCCCGACCGGAATCGCTGGAGGCTGGTGAGGGCGCCACCCCCTCTCCCAGCCTTGGCTGTGCGTCCTGACCCCTCTGTACCTCAGAGAAGGCCCGGTGGTCCAGGAGAACGCTCCGAGCAGCTGCCATCTTTTCATCCTTTCAGCATCAAGAAATCCCCGTGATTTTCCCGGTTGCTGTCCTAACCCTGGCAATCTGATCCAGTGTTAAAAAGAATTATTTCAAGGTTCAATCTAAACTCTTGAAGCTGACTTCCTTGCAGAGGAAATGTTAGTTACCTACCACAACACTACTTTTTAAAAGATTTTGTATACACACACACACACACACACACACACAGAAATAACAGGGGTTTACCTCCCTACTTTCTTAGATTTTATGTGACTCTTCATTATGGGTGCTTATTCCGAACCTGAAAGCCTTGGAAACGCGAGCTTTCACGTCCTCGGTGATGAAGGACCGGTCTCTGCAGTGTGTGTACACGGCTCCGTCTCCAGCAGACTGGACGAGAGGTCCGTCTGTGCTGGCAACAGGGAAGCAGGGACCCCCAAGGCTGTTTGTGGTGCAGCCTCCTGGAGGCCACGCACCTGCCCTTCGGTTACCCCCCTCCCTGCCCCCCACGGCCCAGCCCATCGCTTTGCCATGATCACATCACTTTAAAGGGCTCAGCACGTCCGTCTCTCTCCCTTCACTTCACACCTGGTTTACCAAATTTCGAAAAGTTTCCCCTCGCCAGTAGTGAACCCCAGGCTACTTTCGAACCCTGATTTCCAAATGCTGTCCCCTCCGTACGGGTCCTCCCTGCCTGGAGAGCAGTCCACATGCCCACCCCCCACGTCACAAGCCAAAACACCCAGCTGTGGCCTAAGGACTAGAGGAAATGCCTCCTACAGAAATTCAAGGGATGTTAGAACCAGGAAACTAGCTGTTTTAGTTAACGTTTAAAAAAAAAAAGTATATAAATATATATAGAGAGATATATATACATATGGAATCATATCAACCACAGAGCGCCAAATATTCTACATCTGTACAGAATCACTCTTCCCTGGAATTAAACTATTTTAGGAATTCTCTTTCTCATGCTTTTCTGGTTCTTTTGATAAGTTCTCTTCAGTAGCATGCAGGACGCCTGCTCTGAATGGACAGGGCGCAGTCCACACCACGCTGTCTTCCTTCTTGTGGATAAGTTCTGAACAGATGTTGGTCATCACTTCAGGGCATTGAAGGATGGTGTTCCTTGGGTTCTTTTCTCTCCTGACTCTCTTTTCACTCTTTACTGACTTCTTCCAGGATAATGCCTCTCTCATCTGATTTCTGTACTGCTGATGTTCACCTCCTGTAAATAGTTCTGCAATTAAATTTTTCGAGAAAAGGAATGTTTACTTTTCATTGGAGTGAATCCTCGTGTGATTTTTAAACTCAGAATCTTTATATAGACCAAAGAGTTTTATCCAGAAACTGCACCCTTCCCCTCAGGATATATA
>NW_011494178.1:215233-222050 GCF_000754665.1 Bison bison bison | reverse complement strand
ATATATATTTCCTTGTTGGAACAGCGTCTACTCCTCTATCTGCTAAAAGGAATCGGACGTTTTATTAAGGCGACAGGTTTCAAATGTACGCGAAAATGGCACAGATTAAAACGAGTTTCAAACGAATCAATCTCGCGGTACTTGGTGCTCGTTTTAGGTTCCCTGGAGGGGCAGGAGCAGCGGCGGCCAGGAGGGTCCGCGGCTCAGCGCAGGGGGCCGAGGCCCGGAGGGCGGCCCCTCGCCGTCAGCGCTGCGACCGGGACGTCCACCTGCCGGCCCCCCGAGCCCCCGTGGGGTCCCCCGTGGGCCCCCGGGACCGCGGACAGCGCTGCCCGAGCCTCCCTGGCCGCCCGCCGGCCTCCCCGCGTCCCCAGGTGAGTCCGCGCGGCGGGCGGAGCGCCTCCGGCCGGGTGCGCGGGTGGCGGGTTGTGCCGGGGGTGAGAACCCCTGCTGAGGTTCGGGGTTTCTGGGCGAGGGGCTGACAGAGAAGCTGACCCGGTGCGGATCCCTGCAGTCAGCTCACCTGAGAACGAGCAGGGCGCACACGTTGTGAGACGCTGTTTCTAAATGAGCACCCAGACCTGCTGCTTCAGCCTTCACTCACCCGACTGCTTTCTCTTCTTCCAAAATGAGTTTTTATGTGGAGTATAGTTGATTTGCAACGTTGTGTTAGTTTCTGCTGTACAACAAAGTGAACCAGTTATGCATATGCACGTATCTCCTCTTCTTTAGGTTCCATTCTGTTACAGGTCATTGCAGAGTACTGTGTAGAGTTCCCTGTGCCAGACGGTAGGTCCTTATTATCTACTTTTTTTTTTTTATAGTAGTGTGCATATATCAATTCCAGTCTCCCAGTTTGCCCCTCCCCCCTTATGTCCCTGGTAACCATAAGTTTGCTTTCTCCATCTGTGATTCTATTTCTGTTTTGTAAATAAGTTCATTTCTACCATTTTCTTAGATTCCACGTATACGCAGTATCATAGGGCATTTGCCTTTGACTTCACTCAGTATGGCAGTCTCTAGGTGCATTCATGTTGCTGCGGATGGCATTACTTTGTTCTTTTAATGACTGAGCAATATTGCATTGTGTATATGTACCACATCTTACTTATCCATTTGTCTGTTGATAGACATTTAGACTGCTTCCATGTCTTGGCTATTTTAATAGTGCTGCAGTGAACACTGGGTTACATGTATATTTTCAAGTTATGGTTTTCTCTGGATATATGTCCAAGAGTGGGATTGCTAGGTCATATGGTAGTTCAATTTTTAGTTTTTAAAGGTGCCTCCATACTGATCTCCATAGTAGCTGTACCAGTTTACATTCCTATCAACAGTGCAGGAGGGTTCCCTTTATTACACGCCCTCTCCAGCGCTGTTTATTGAATTTTTGATGATGGCTGTTCTGTTGGGTGAGGTTATACCTCATTGTGGTTTTGATTTGCATTTCTCTGATAAATTAGTGATGCTGAGCATCTTTTCATGTGCTGTTTAGTCCTCCTTATGTCTTCTTTGGAGAAATCTCTATTTCAATCTTCTGCCCATTTTTTTGATTGCGTTTTTTTTGTTTGTTTTTTTTTTTTTATTGAGCTGCGTGAGTTGTCAGTATATTCTGGAGATTAATCTCTTGTCGGTCACTTTGTTTGCAAATATTTTTTCCCAACCCCGTTCTGTGGGTTGTCTTTTTGTTTTATGACTTCCTTGGCTGTTCAAAAGCTTTTAAGTTTAATTAGGTCCCATTTGTTTATTTTGTTTTTATTTTCATTACTGTGGGAAGTGGATCAAAAAAGATATTGCTTCTATTTATGTCACAGAGTGTTCTGCCTATATTTTCCTCTAAGAGATTTATAGTGTCTGGTCTTGCATTTAGGTGCTGAATGCATTTGAGTTTGTTTTTGTGTGTGGCATTAGGTAATGCTCTGTTAGTAATTTCATTCTTTTACATGTATCTGTACAGTTTTCACTACACCACTTACTGAGGAGATCGTCTCTGCTCCACTGTGTCTTTTCACCTCCTTTGTCACAGATTATATCATCACCCTTTCTTTCTAACACACCTAAACAAAAAGAAAGCTTTATACATTTTTCTTTTTTAATCCTATGATCCTTCCATGAAAGCTTTTATTCACTTGGCATTTCTTGAAAACTTTAGCCTTTAGCCACATATGGTTTAGCAGTTTTCCCAGGGCTCAGTAAAAGTGTATGGAAAGTTGCATGGCCTTCATTTTCGACGTGTTGATTACTGGTTCATCAGTTGTGACAGATGTACCATGTCCATGAGGGTGTGAGCAGCTGGGGAGCTAGGAGAAGCAGCGAAAAGCTACGCGTGAGCTCCTTTCTGTAAACTCCACTCTGTTTTTCTGTAAACCAAAATGTTCCCCAAAATAGCCTATGAACTAACACATGAAAGTAGGAAGCAAAGACAAAAAGTCAGATGCTGCAGTTTGGATGTTTTCAGCTTGTTTTCTATTATTTGAAGTTTTAAATGAGTTGCCTTGTGAAAAGTAGGACGTTGGAAAGATTTCTGCACCCTTATTTTTGCTTCGTGAGCTCTTAAGTTATCATCCCTTAATATGTTCAGATAATTGTTACTTGCTTTGTAATTAAGGTGAAGGGCAGACAGATGCTGTGTCAGGAAAGAAGCAAAGGTTTTTGAAGCTTCAAGCTGTGGCCCCAGACAAGTAACACCCCTCGAGTTCCTAGGAGTGCTCTCTAGACTTTTGTGGCACTTTAGAATCCATTGATGGATTTCCCCCGAACAATTAGAGTCCAGGGCCCATGAACATCCATTTCCAAACCATCTCATTACACTGCTATGGTCTTCTACGGTTGAGTGTGAAAAATTCAATTTTATACCCACAGCAAGCTGTGCAAAGCCATGATTCAGTGACAATGCAGAGCACATTCAAAACACAGGAACTTGGTCCCCAGGGTCCGGCCTGGCGACAGACACCCCTGTGCTGAGAGACCCCCCAGGGGCCTCCCTCTCCAGCCCAGGTCCTCCAGCCCCTTCCCCCTCCACCCCCAGGCAGCCCCCGCGGGAAGCCCCCACCTGCTCGGGAGCTGGAGTCCTTCCCGCCCGTGTCAGCACCACATTTCCGCCCTGGGCTGGAGCTGGAGATCCGATTTAAAAAAGAAAGTCATGGACCTGGCCCTTGTGCTCAACTGCAGGCCACATATTTTCCTTTACTTTGCCTACAGGCTGGCAGCTAGCCTGTTGCTGGTTCGGTGGTGCTGGTCAAATGCAAGGCTTCTGGGTTAGAAAACCCCGTTACTCCCACACAGGAGATGCGTGGGCACTGGGGTACGGCCCCGTCACCACCTTCCACGGGGCCGTGCAGGGCTGCAGGTGGGGGCTGTGTGTGCTGCGCTGGCTGCACAGCTGGGGACAGTGAATGAGGGGCCTGGGCTCATCAACAGCTCAGGAGGGAAGCCCTGGGCCCGTAGGAGACCCTGCCTCACCCTGGAGACCGTGGACAGCGGGCTGGGCCCTGACTGATGGCCCCGGAAGCGGCAGCGGGCTTCGTTGTCTTGGCACACCCGACACGGGGAGGGCAGGGGCATGGCTGGTCCCCAGGGAGCCTTCACGGCTGTGAGTGTCGTTCTGAAACAAGACACTCTGGGTACATGCTGAGGTCATTTGGCAACGGGGTTGTTTTTTTTGCTCTCCATTTCCTTTTTTCTGTGTCAAACCACACTTTGCCCCGTGAGTTCCTTCCTATGGTCACGGACAAGGTCAAGTCTGCTGGGCCACGAGATCTGTGCCACAGGGGAGTCTGGACCCCGCCTGGTCCGCTGGCCGAGCCGGCAAGGCCCGCCCCCCCGCACCACGCTGAGAGAGCCCTTGGGCGGAGCCCCTGTGCTCACAGGTGACTTTCCTTCACCAGCATTAGAATCTTATTGTCAGGGATCTCTGACCTTCTGTGGTCCCCTTCCCCAAATTCTCCACCTCCAGCCTTTCTAGATGATCCTTCGCTCACTAAGAATATTGGATATTGTAATTCTGTAAAATCTTAGGGGAAAATTCAAATACTTAGCTCTAGTAAGAGCTTCCCTGATAGTTGGTAAGGGATAGCTCAGTTGGTAAGGAATCTGCCTGCAACACAGGAGACCCCAGCTCGATTCCTGGGTCAGGAACATCCACTGGAGAAGGTTGACTACCCACTCCAGTATTCTTGGGCTTCCCTGGTGGCTCAGCTGGTTAAGAATCTGCCTGCAATGCGGGAGACCTGGGTTCAATCCCTAGGTTGGGAAGATCCCCTGGAGAAGGGAAAGGCTACCCACTCCAGTATTCTGGCCTGGAGAATTCCATGGACTATATAGTCCATGGGTCGCAAAGAGTTGGATATGACTTGAGCAACTTTCACTTCACTTCAGTAAGAGCTTGTTTTAACTGCACTCAAAGAAGAAAGCAGTTTTGTAAGATATTAAACCACAGAAAGTTGTAGAACCTCCCGCAGCCCTCACCCCACAGCATTTTCCCCAGGAAAATAGTGTCAGGTCGTCTTCACTTGAAACGGGACAATGAGGCATCCAGCGCTGAGACAGGGGCCTGGTGTTGGAGCTTAGCCGTTGCCTGCACACACCAAGACTGCACCCTCCATGATAACCATGAAGAAACAGGACAGGCGCCTTCATCTGAATTAAGTAGCCAAGGCCCAGCAAATCTGCTTTGCATATTTATGCATAATAAGGAGCTGCCCAGGGCCAACAACTTGAGTAACAAATCGTCACAGTAGAGAGGGCTACAGGGGTATTTTTGGCTGCAGGCAGATGGAACTGGATTCACCAGATCATAATGATGCAAACAACTGACTCATTAGAAAAGACCCTGATGCTGGGAAAGATTGAAGGCAGGAGAGGGGGACGACAGAGGATGAGATGGTTGGATGGCATCACTGACTCAATAAACATGAGTTTGAGCAGACTCTGGGAGTTGGTGAAGGACAGGGAGGCCTGGCATGCTGCAGTCCTTGGGGTCGCCAAGAGTCGGACTCAACTGAGCAATGAACGACTGAACAAGAGGTGAAGAGCAGTGCAATGCGAGGCTAGTCCACCAGAGGGCAGTAGCCCCCACCCAGGGCTCAGCTGTAAACGCTGAGGTTAAACCAATCTTTAAGTTAAACACGGAAAGCCAGGGTCATTTTTATATTGATCTTTGTTCAAGGATGTTGAATAAACAGGGATTGGTAAAACAGTGTTATACTTCAACATGTAAACAGTCTGAGACAAGCTGTCACAAAGTTACCATCACCCTGGAAGCAGGAAATGAGATTTATATTCTGTAACCAGCAGGTGTCTGATCTAACAGGAGAAGCGAACCCCATGTTGGATTAGCAAGGACATCCGTAGCTTTGGGTTACATATTTAAGATTTAATTCTTGTTTTAACTCAAACTTTTATTATTTCAAGTTCACATTTATGTTTCAAATGTCTTAGTCATTCTACACATCAGGCAAGAAAAGGAAATAGAGGAAGAGGGGGTGATTTAGGCACAAAACGGGAAAAGTGATGAGAACCCCAGTCCTGCTGCACCACAGCCCACGCTGGTCTCAGGGCAGGAGGTTAACAGGCACCTTTTCTCCTAATGCGGTTGCTTTGTTCCTGTAGAAGCGGAAAAATCAAAACTCGTGAGGGATTGTGCTGGGCCTTCAAGTAAGGAGGTGACAGAGCTGAGTGAGGCCCCCGCAGGTGCTCAGCACACCCCCACAGCTGGTCCTGAAGCCTTGCCCCCCAAAACCACCTCCTCCACCATCTGAGAGCCTGCACACGCATGTGTACACACACACACACACACACACACACACACACCCCACACCCCCTCCCCCAGGGCTCTGACAGTGCAACCAGGACTGAATTGTTACTGACGACTGACTTGCTACCACAGTTTAAGAATGTTCGTCTCCAAACATTCATCTCACATTTCTCTAGTCAGTTTGAAGCAAGTGTACAATGTCCAATTCACCATTCTAAACACAAAACATATGCACTATTCACTGTCTGATTTAGAGGCAGCTTACCAAAATAAAAAACCCCAGAAACCCAGCCCGACTGGATTCAAAGGATTTGCCCAACCCACACGCTGGCCAAGACTTAAAGAAAATACACCCAGATCCTCAAATCGTCTCTGCAGTATCTTTAGGTGCAATAATCAGCATCCGGTTAAAAACTTGTTGGCAGAGATAATAACAGGGAAAAGTACCAAAACCCAGGAGATAAGAACAGACACTAGAAACAGTTCCATGGGAATTCCAGAAGTCAGAGTTAGGAGATACGTTCCCTAAAAGTACACATGATTCTGTGTTGAGAGCAGATGGAATCTCACTAGAGAAGTGAAAATCATATATATGGAATTAGAAATTCTAGAAAGAAAACATGTAATGACCCAAACTGAGAATTCTAAGCGGATCATATATCACAGAGGAGAGGAATTTATAGAAAGGAAACACGCGAGAAAAGAGGATGTGGGGCAGAGAGGAGAGTAGATTGAACACTCCCAGAACTGGGGTCCCTCGAGGAGAGGCAAAAACGACTCCGCAGAACCCAATCGAAGATGTGAAGCCTCAGGAAGCGCCTGGGCCGCTGAGCCGGTGAATGGGGAGAAGCCGCGGGCACCGTGCAGGACGCCGGGCTCAGAGCTGCTGCTGCTGGGGTCGGTGCAAATAGAGAAGGCGGGAGCAGAAGGTACTGGGGGGCGCAGGAGGGGCCCGCTAACGTGCTTCCTGTCCCCCCCACCCCAGGGCCGGCTCTTCAGGGGGAGCTGGGGGTGTCCCCTGCTGGGGGTGAGCCCACCGGCCCTCAGCAGGCCTGCACGCCC
>NW_011494178.1:208649-215108 GCF_000754665.1 Bison bison bison | reverse complement strand
GTCTTGCTGGCGCTTCCCTCAGGGGTGCGGAGCTGGTGCACCCAGCATTTTGATCACAAAGCAAAACTACTTTAAGGTTCCGTGTTTGCCAGGGGCTGGGGTTGAGGGGAAGTGAGTGTTTCAACGGGGGAGAGGGTCCATTTGGGAAGATGGAAGGTTCTGGGGATGAGGCTGGTGATGGATGGCACGTGGGAGGGGCGCGCCGTGGGAGAAGGTGCAGGGATGGGATGGGGTGTGCGGGGCTTTGTGAGGAGCCCAGGCCGCAGGGAGGCGGGACGGTGAGCAATCAGATGCCCGTTCTGACAGCCCGCCCAGGGAGAGAAGAGCAGGGTGACCTGTGAGTGCAAAGGCTGTCTCTAAAGCCTCAGGAGAAAACATCTCAGGGAAAACCAAACATCTTCACGGCCCCGAGCCTGGCACAGGAGGTGCCCAGTATCCTGGATGAAGCGCTGGTTCTCGAGGTGGTCCAAGGGCGGGTGGGAACGGATGTCCAGACGCAGCGCCCTGCAACTGGGAGTAAGTTGACTCTGAACAGAGCGCAGAGACAGTGTGGGCGCTGCAAGCACAGTGAGCTGACCCCCTGAAGGGCCAGGGGGAGGCCACGGGTTCCTGGATCCATAGCCTATTTCTGTAGCCTCAAGACAAAATTCCTGCTTAAGGGTGGCGTTCCTTTCATATGTATGGAGCTATCTGGGGCTGCTCCTGCTTGCTTTATTGTTCACATGCTAATCCCCTGCTTACCCTAATGGAAGGCGGATGAGGGAATGGCTGTCTCTCACTTCCCCCCAGCTCCTCGGTGCTTACTGGGCAGAAAGTAGCTGATGGCTTCCAAGGAGCTGGCTTTCTTTCATCTGGGCTCAGAAATTTGCATTTTGAAGAGGCATGTTTCCTGCTAGAGCACAGAGCAGAAAATATTTCATTTCACATTCCCTCCCCACGGTCGGAAATTCAAGCACATTGGGAGACATTGCATGACCACTGTTTGTTTTTATCCCAGGGCGCTGGGAGGCTCCTCCCAGATCAGGTGAAAGTTCTGCACTGATACGTCACTCTAGGTGTTAATTTCCAGATTAGGCCCATTGGTAGAGAATACAAGATTCTCTGGATCCTCTTTCTTCTAACCTAATAGGATCCAAGAGATATTTCCCTTGTTGCCTCTTCTCATACCTTGAATCACACTATTGCAATTATTCCACATTATAAATACGATCTGGTTTTTCAAGATGTTTAGCCATATAAAATAAACAGATTACAACAGCTAATAATGTTGTTAAAATTACAAGTAGGATTTTAAGCCATGAGCTTCCATAACCAAACCATCTTCCTAAAAGATCACCAAGGCTAGGAAGTGAATCATCAGGCAGCAATCTGATTTTTCATGTGAGTCATTAAATGTGTTACCTCAGAGGATTCTTCTGGTATGTAAACACAACATTCAGTTTGAATTACAGCACAGTTGCCTCCCTGAGATGCTGTAAGAATATCAAGGGCCATACGATTTTGTAATACAGCTTTTCTCATCATAAAGACCTCAGAATTTAGTAGGCTAGTAGCCTAGTTGCTATCATTTAATGTCTTTTGAGTGAATTTTGTTAAGTCTTCAATGTAAGAAATAACATTTTCCAATCCTACTGAAGGCACAAAAATAGCTGCTAAGTGATCATGCCGGTGAAATACAGATCTCTTGGTCAATCGGGCTCATATTGATGGTAAATATACTAGAGTCACATCTGAGTTTGTACATAAGTAGCCTTGAGCCCAAGGGAATCCTAAAGGACACCTTCCTAGCCAGCCTGGTTAGTGGAAGCCAGGGTCATAGATTGGACCCACAAAGCCATTGAGTCCCGTTAGGTGCCAGCCAGTATATTTCTGGACATCTGACCAAATCTGTTCCATACCAGTCACCGTCTTTAAGAGAAATGCTAAATTGGTTGTTGTCGTAAGGCACTTAGCCTAATTTTCTAGTGTTATTAGGTTGATTATCTTTGGTATGGTTTAATTGTTCCCAGCATGGGGGGCCTTTAGACTCAGACAACCATAGCCTGGTGTTAGCCAAATAAATACATTCCCAAACTGAGGAAGTGTCCCTCCTAATAGTCTAGAGTTTACTTTTTTTGACTGGAATTTAGCCTTTGTTCTGACTGAGAGTAACCTTAAGGGAAAATTCATATTTATGGCCAGGGTTAGAATAAGTATGTTTGATTGGCCAAGTGAGTGGGTCCCATCTAGTGATGTCAGTACCAGCCCAGACAGAACTATAATTTCTTTCTTCCAAAATAAACTTTATAAGAGCCATCCAATCAGAGCCTTGGAGGAGAGAAACCCATCAAGGTAAACCAGAAGTACTGGATGCAGGTAATTGACCCAATAATTTTATTAATTTCTAAAATTTGCATAAGATCATGCCCATGATAGAAAAACATTTGATTCATGTGCAAGAGTCCAAAAAACTAAGGAGAAAACTTATGAACAATCATGCGGATCAGGTGCAGGGTCACTTGGGTCAGCTATCTACTTCTGATGTCATCTTCCTCTCATCCTGGTGATGGCGTGTCCTTATTATCAGAGTGTTATTTTAAGGTGGGTTTGAGGTTAGCAGTTCTCTCTGTAGACCAGTCTGGTGCAGGAGCCCTTTTTAGGTGGGAGATATCAATCCAAGAGTCAATTCCCTTTAGTTTTGCTGCACATGAGATAGTTAAAATAACCTGATAAGGGCCCTTCAATGTAGGCTGGAGGGAGTCCTTTGAATGATATCTCTTTTAGTATACATAATCTCCTGGTTGTAGGTCATGGGACATCTGATCTTCATTTGAGGACAGATTACTACAGTAAGTTTCAGAAACAAATTTAAAATGATTTGTCAATACTTTGGCTAAGTCCTTTCAATAATGTATCTCCCTTAAGTAATATAGGATCATGTTCATCCAGTCTCATTGGTCTCCCTGTAATAATCTCGAAGGGAAACAAATGATGTTTGCCAAAAGGAATGGCTCTGAGGTTGAAGAGAACCAACGAAATAGCCTTAGGCCAAGGGAAGGAATAAGCATCCATCATTTTAGCCAACTGAGTTTTCATTGTTCCATTTGCCCTTTCCACTAACCCAGAAGACTAGGGGTGATGGAATGGAACGGAACAATGGAAATGTTGCGTAATTGACCAAATTTTACACATTTCCTTAAGTTTGTCCAGAAAAACAGGTCCCTCTGTCACTGTGTAGTTCAGAGGGAATTCCCCAGATGGGAATCACTCTAAAAGCAGCTTCCCTACTGATTGTGCCTTGGCCCTTCTGCATGGTTGAAGATTTGAGTACAATGTAGCTAAGAAACTTGGAATATATAACATTTTAGTATAATCTCTAGAATTATGCCTGATAACCTTCTATCGGGACTTGTCAGATGTTAGGGATTCCATATAAGTTATGAAATATCTGTACTAATGGTATTCATCTATCACAACCTAAAGTTTACTTTCAATCACTTGACAATGTTTTTGAATTAAAAATATCAAATAAACTTAGCTTAACATTAATCTCTGAGTTTCCTCAGAGGTACTTCCTTGAAGCATCCATCGCAGTCAGCTGGAGCCTGAAAAGCCTAGTTCTATTTTGATATTTGGGAATTTTGTTAGAAATATCAAAAGGATTTTAAAACACAGGATCAGAGGTCACTGAAACAATACCTCTCCATTTAACCAAGGTCACAGAGAAAATAAATACGCATCATTTAAGGGCACAGAAACTCAGTTCATTCAGTCCTTTTGTTAACCTTTGTGAAGTCAGGTTTTCCATTAGAGTCCTTTAATTTCTTACCCAGTTCAGAAATTTTTATTTATCCAAAAGTCCTTTCTATAAATTTTCTTGAAGAGGAAGCATTTTTGCAAAAAACTTGATTAGTGCTGTGACAAGTCTTTAAGATAGTAACTTGAATTATGACTGATAACATCTTACCCAGACATACCAGAATTGTAGGAATTCCATATAGTTTCTAGGATATCTATATTAGAAACATTTACCATACAGTGTAACCCATGATTTATTACTTCCCATGTATTATTACACTTCCCATGTATTCTGCATACAAAATGAACCGAATTAGTGTTATATCTCCCTTTGGGATGTTTCAGGAACCCTCTGAAGCTTCCCAAAGTTAGCTGGAAGTCAAAAGGGCTTCATTAGAATGATTTAGGAAGTTTTGTCAACAAATACCAAAGAGCTTTAGAACACTCAGGCTAGGTCATTGTGAAACAGTAGCCGTTCACTTAGCCAAAGTAACAATAAAGAATTTTAGAGGCAAATGCATAATGCATCATTTAAGAGGTAAATAAACTTAAATCTATTATCAAAGGCAGTTCAACACCTGAGAATCTGTGTCCCTTAACAGAGAAAAGTCAAATTCTCTCTGAAAAGTTTTGGCACCAGCTTACTTTTAAATTCATTTAAAGGTAAACCTAATTAAATTTATTTTAAACTTCGTCCTAACCATGCACAAAACTCTTTTCTCAGGGTCCACTTTCCACACACCTTCTTATCACTTTTTTACCCATTACTTTGTTCTCCATCCTGAAATAGCCACCTGTCAGTCAGACCTACTTCCTTTTCCCTTCATAAAATGCAGTTCCATTCTTCATACCTTCTTTACTGAAAACACACATCTTATTTTCCTTAATCAACCAACAACTGACCTTTATATTAGCATTCTATAGATTGGTGAGCATAAATACCAGTGATAATTTCTAAAAACATTTGCTTTCTTATAGAGAACATCTCAAGTGATACCAAACATTTTCATTAATATTCTCACTTTTAATTTTTTATATTTTTTAGTAACTGATACATCTTTTAAATAAATAAACTTTCATCACTTAGCTGAAATTGGCACAGCTTTAGAATCTTAGGTTACCAAACATCTGGAAAGATCATTTTACTTAGACATTTCTAAAATATGCTTACTTTAAAGTTTTTATCCCAGTTTTTATTTTATTTACATTTACCTGGAAGTTTCTTCATGTCCAGTTATTTTCTTGCAAGAGATTAGTAAAGTCTTATTTATTAAACCTAGGAACAATAAAGTATTATACTTACATTTGATGACTCTTAATAACATCTATATTAATTTAGATCCACAAACATAAAAATTAATATCAGGTTTCAACTTAATATTGAATATTTCCCAGTCCACGTGAACCTGAAAGTCATCTTGGCCAGTTTTCTTCAAATGTAAGCATTTTTTATTAAAATTAAATAGAGCTCCTTATAAATCCAATTCTAATAATATCTTTTAGAAGTAGAGATATCATATATGTATAATGTGTACACGACAAAAGCAATGAGATCTCATGGCTTTAGCTATGAACCGGGTATTACAATATTAATATAAACTTACTAGTTAACAGTTGGAAGACCTTAAAGTTGCTTGTTCAGATGATCAAGGCTTACTATCTATAAGGTTTGGCTGAGGGAACATTCTCAGCAGTTTTGATTTAAAACTGCCATTTTTTTTCTTGGTTTCCCAGGACTTGTCTGCTTAATGGGCTTAGTCTCAGCTCCTGGAGGCCTGTATTCATATTCTGGTTTACATACTTGCAAGACAAAGACAGTTATTTAGTTTTACAAAGAACAGTTCTGTCACCTGAAGTTACTAAAATCAGTGGCAAGATTTTTAATAAAACTGAAATTTAATTTACAAAGTTCTGTTTTATAACTTTCGAGTTTTAATTTATCATATCTTCAAAGGTTTGGATAAGGCATTTAGCAAAGACTTTTCTGAGTTTATAAATTAAACCAAAGCAAAAAAACTTTTTTTTATTAACCCTTGCCTGTTAATTCCCAGTTTACTTATTTTATGACTCAGGTAACTACTGGTATCCTCAGCACATTTAGTTAATATTTCCTTAGTGGCAAACTATATGCCTTGTCTTTCCCACTATATAATTAAACAAGAGCTGTAACCACCTTATATAAAGCCCATTTAAATATACCAATTTATATACATTTATCTAAATTCCGCCAACTTCTATGCCTTTGACTTTAGTTTTCATAAGGATCCAGTCAACAAACGTTGATCTTCGGAGAGAGTTTAGAAGCTTTTGTTGTTGTTGCTTGTCTGTTTTACCCACTTCTGTGTATAAGGCTCTTCTTAAATGAAGAAAGTAGGGAAAACCACTAGACCATTCAGGTAGGACCTAAATCGAACCCCTTATGATTATACAGTGGAAGTGAGAAATAGATTTAAGGCCCTAGATCTGATAGATAGAGTGCCTGATGAACTATGGAATGAGGTTCGTGACATTGTACAGGAGACAGGGATCAAGACCATCCCCATGGAAAAGAAATGCAAAAAAGCAAAATGGCTGTCTGGGGAGGCCTTACAAATAGCTGTGAAAAGAAGAGAAGCAAAAAGCAAAGGAGAAAAGGAGAGATATAAGCATCTGAATGCAGAGTTCCAAAGAATAGCAAGAAGA
>NW_011494178.1:208026-208549 GCF_000754665.1 Bison bison bison | reverse complement strand
ACAAGCTAGTGAGGTGATGGAATTCCAGTTGAGCTATTCCAAATCCTGAAAGATGATGCTGTGAAAGTGCTGCACTCAATATGTCAGCAAATTTGGAAAACTCAGCAGTGGCCACAGGACTGGAAAAGGTCAGTTTTCATTCCAATCCCAAAGAAAGGCAATGCCAAAAAGTGCTCAGACTACCACACAATTGCACTCATCTCACATATTAGTAAATTCATGCTCAAAATTCTCCAAGCCAGGCTTCAGCAATATGTGAACCGTGAACTTCCTGATGTTCAAGCTGGTTTTAGAAAAGGCAGAGGCACCAGAGATCAAATTGCCAACATCTGCTGGGTCATGGAAAAAGCAAGAGAGTTCCAGAAAAACATCTATTTCTGCTTTATTGACTATGCCAAAGCCTTTGACTGTGTGGATCACAATAAACTGTGGAAAATTCTTCAAGAGATGGGAATACCAGACCACCTGACCTGCCTCTTGAGAAATCTGTATGCAGGTCAGGAAGCAACATTTAGAACTGGAC
>NW_011494178.1:206156-207926 GCF_000754665.1 Bison bison bison | reverse complement strand
TTTCTCCACAGGGCTCTACTGGAAACTTTTTTTCCTTTGAGGCCATGGCACAAAAAACCATAACAACACCTCATGCCCATTAAGAATTAATATTCCAAGACTTAACTAGTCACTAAGATCCTAATTTCATAAGTCACCAAGTGTAGAAATTGCAGCTCATATGTAGGCTCCATAATGAGGCCACCTCGATTATTCAGTCAGTTTACCTGGCGGGGGGGCCGGGTGGGGGGGCGATTACTGACATTATTTATACAAAGAATCAGAACAATGATCCCATTGGTAGTACTCTTCCAAAGAGAAAAGGCTATAAGAAACTTATTACTAACTCTGTGAGATGTTATTGATGATATCATCTCTGCCAAATAAAAATTGAAAGGGTTTATAAAAATTACAAGTAGAAACAAAATTTAAAACTTTAAATTTTTAAATGGAGACGGGGCGGGCGCAGGCCGCAGTTCAGCAGCGCCCGCCCAGCCGAGGACAGTTTGGGGGACCGGAACCGCGGCTCCCAGCACCCAACAGCGCTGACGGCGAGCCCTTCACGGGCGCGTGATGCCTCGACTCGGCTGCCGCCGTCAGCATCTCAGCCCCCGCGGAGAGGGCGCCGGCCGACGGCCAACTGCGAAAGCACAGGCCCGCGGAACTGGACCCGTCAGCAAAAGCTGACCCCGGGCCCTAGCGTCCCTGAGTCCCGGCTGCCCTCGCTCTGCCGCCCGCCTTCAGAACCAGACATGTTGGAGCATCTGAGCTCACTGCCCACGCAAATGGATTACAAGGGCCAGAAGCTAGCTGAACAGATGTTTCAGGGAATTATCCTTTTTTCTGTAATAGTTGGATTTATCTACGGGTACCTGGCTGAACAGTTCGGGTGGACTGTCTATATAGTTATGGCTGGATTTGCTTTTTCGTGTTTGCTGACACTTCCTCCATGGCCCATTTATCGCCGGCACCCCCTCAAGTGGTTACCTGTTCAAGACTCAAGCACAGAAGACAAGAAACCAGGGGAACGAAAAGTTAAGAGACATGCTAAAAATAATTGATCGGGGTTTTCATGATTCAGCTTTACTGTTGTACCTGCTTTTGTTTTGTGTGACATGAGCTAAATTGTTTTCATATATAAAACATAAGCTAAAAACCAAAATAAATAAATAAATAAAACTTTAAAAATAAAAAGTTTCAGTTCAGTTCAGTTCAGTCGCTCAGTCGTGTCCGACTCTTTGTGACCCCATGAATCGCAGCACGCCAGGCCTCCCTGTCCATCACCAACTTCTGGAGTTCACTCAAATTCATGTCCATCGAGTCAGTGATGCCATCCAGCCATCTCATCCTCTGTCGTCCCCTTCTCCTCCTGCCCCCAAGCCCTCCCAGCATCAGGGTCTTTTCCAATGAGTCAACACTTTGCATGAGGTGAACAAAGTATTGGAGTTTCAGCTTTAGCATCAGTCCTTCCAATGAACACCCAAGACTGATCTCCTTTAGAATGGACCGGTTGGACCCGCTTGCAGTTCAAGGGACTCTCAAGAATCTTCTCTAACACCACAGTTCAAAAGCATCAATTCTTCAGCACTCAGCATTCTTCACAGTCCAACTCTCACATCCATACATGACTACTGGAAAAACCATAGCTTTGACTAGATGGACCTTTGTTGGCAAAGTAATATCTCTGCTTTTTAATATGCTATGTTGGTCATAACTTTCCTTCCAAGGAGTAAGTGTCTTTTAATTTCATGGCTGCAGTCACCATCTGCAGTGATTTTGGAGCCCAGAAAA
>NW_011494178.1:204732-206056 GCF_000754665.1 Bison bison bison | reverse complement strand
AAGAGTCTCTTGATGAAAGTGAAGGAGGAGAGTGAAAAAGTTGGCTTAAAGCTCAACATTCAGAAAACAAAGATCATGGCAGCTGGTCCCATCACTTCATGGGAAATAGATGGGGAAACAGTGGAAACAGTGTCAGACTTTATTTTTGGGGGCTCCAAAATCACTGCAGATGGTGACTGTAGCCATGAAATTAAAAGACACTTACTCCTTCGAAGGAAAGTTATGACCAACCTAGATAGCATATTCAAAAGCAGAGACATTACTTTGCCAACAAAGGTCCGTCTAGTCAAGGCTGTGGTTTTTCCTGTGGTCATGTATGTATGTGAGAGTTGGACTGTGAAGAAGGCTGAGCGCCAAAGAATTGATGCTTTTGAACTGTGGTGTTGGAGAAGCCTCTTGAGAGTCCCTTGGACTGCAAGGAGATCCAGCCAGTCCATTCTGAAGGAGATCAGCCCTGGGATTTCTTTGGAAGGAATGATGCTAAAGCTGAAACTCCAGTACTTTGGCCACCTCATGCAAAGAGTTGACTCATTGGAAAAGACTGATGCTGGGAGGGATTGGGGACAAGAGGAGAAGGGGACGACAGAGGATGAGACGGCTGGATGACATCACTGACTGGATGGACATGAGTCTGATTGAACTCCGGGAGTTGGTGATGGACAGGGAGGCCTGGCGTGCTTCGATTCGTGGGGTCGCAAAGAGTCAGACACGACTGAGCGACTGATCTGATCTGATCCCCAGTCAGGTAAAGCCCAGGAAGTCAGGCCCTTTGGCCTAACTGTCCCAAAATAATTGGTCAGATAGCTCAATGTAAATTTTTCTGGCCCCTTAAACAGATAACTTAAAACTGGGGTAAATAGAACAGGCTTGTTTAGCTTTTAATGTCAGAGACCAGTAGGGGTTCCTCAGGCTCATTAGCTTTGTTGCTGTTCAATCAAAGGGACTCTGCTACCTCAGGGACGGCAGCGCATCAGGCCGCCCTGTCCTTCACCATCTCCAGAGTTTGCTCAAACTCGTGTCCATTGAGTGGATGATGCCATCCCACCCTCTCATCCTCTGCCACTCACCCCCTTCTCCTCCTGCCCTCAGTCTTTCCCAGCATCAGGGTCTTTTCCAGAGAGTCTGATTTGGGATGCAGTAAGCAGCAGGGAGCAGAAGCTGGAAGCAAGGCCTTAGTTTCCCAGACCCGGAGTCCTAACCTCTGGACCCTGGAGCCAGCAGTTAGGGTTAAGGTCCCTAGTCTTGCCTGCCCAGTTGAGAGGCAGAAGGTAAAGAGTAAAGTAAAAAGTTTATTGAAAACAAAACTACATTCAGAAATGAACAC
>NW_011494178.1:201290-204632 GCF_000754665.1 Bison bison bison | reverse complement strand
CCCCCCCCCGCCCCCCCTGTAAGTTTGTGTCAGGACCTTCCCCAGGGTGGATCTCTAAGCAAGGCTTCTGGAAGGAGCAAGACTCACTGTGGCCTGGCATTATCCTCTGATTTTTGACTCCAGCAAACCTTTTTGTGCTTGTATAGTGTCTCCCTTATCCTAAAAAAGGGGAACCGGTATTATTCCCTTAATCTTTTACTCAGACAGGGTTTTGCCTCTCTTTGTCCTTGCCATAATTATTTCCTTGAGATGTTTGCAAGACTGGCTATTTACCCTGATTCTACTGTTTCTTCCTTTTTGGAGAACAAATAGGAAGCTGTAAATTCCTCAACTGGACCCCACCTATCTCTTGCCTCAGGAAGTGCAAAAAGGAGGTTGGCTGATTGCAAATGTCCAACCTAGAGCCACTATCTACCAAGTCAGCTCCTGGGACCAGGTGGCCAAAGTACTGGAGCTTCGGCTTCTTCATCAGTCCTTCCAATGAGTATTTAGGGTTGACTTCCTTAGGATTGACTGGTTTGATCTCCTTGCAGTCCAGGGGACTCTTGAGAGGCTTCTCCAACAACGAGGTTCAAAAGCATCAATTCTTCGGTGCTCAGCTTTCTTTATGGTCCAACTCTCACATCCGTACATGACTAGTGGAAAAACCATAGCTTTGACAAGACAGACCTTTGTTGGCAGTGATGTCTCTGCTTTCTAATGTCATAGCTTTTTTCCAAGGAGCAAGCGTCTTTTAATTTCGTGACTGCAATCGCAATCTGCAGTGATTTTGGAGCCCAAGAAAATAAACTGACCCTGTTTCCAATGTTTCCCCATCTATTTGCCATGAAGTGATGTGGGACCAGATGCCATGATTTAGTTTTCTGAATTTTGAGATTTAAGCCAGCTTTTTCACTCTCCTCTTTCACCTTCTTCAAGAGGCTCTTTAATTTCTCTTCGATTACTGCCATTAGGGTGGTATCGTCTGCATATCTGAGGTTATTGATATTTTTCCTGGCAATCTTGATTCCAGCTTGAGCTTCATCTAGCCTGGCACTTTGCATGATGTACTCTGCATATAAGTTGGATACGCAGGGTGACAATATACAGCCTTGACGTACCCCTTTTCCTATTTGGAACCAGTCTGTTGTTCCATGTCCAGTTCTAACTGTGGCTTCTTGATCTGCATCAGGTTTCTCAGGAGGCAGATCAGGTGGTCTGGTATTCCCATCTCTTTAAGAATTTTCCACACTTTGTTGTGATCCATACAGTCAAAGGCTTTAGTGTAGTCAATGAAGCAGAAGTAGATGTCTTTCTGGACTTCCCTTGGTTTATCTAAGATCCAGCAGATGTTGGCAGTTTGATCTCTGGTTCCTCTGCCTTTTGTAGATCCAGCTGAACATGTGGAAGTTCTCAGTTCATGTACTGTTAAAGCCTAGCTCCCAGGATTTTGAGCATTACCTTTCTATTGTATGTGAAATGAGTGCAATTGTGCAGTAGTTTGAACTTTCTTTGGCATTGCTTTTCTTTGAGATTGGGCTTCCCTGGTGGCTCAAATGGTAGAGAATCTGCCTGCAATACAGGAGACCTGGGTTCATTCCAGGGGTCTCGAAGATCCCCTGGAGAAGGAAATGGCAACTCACTCCAGTATTCTTGCCTGGAGAATTCCATAGACAGAGGAGCCTGGCTGGCTACAGTCCATTGGGTTGCAAAGAGTTGGGCCTAACTGAGTGACTAACACTTTCTTTGGGATTGGAATGAAAACTGACCTTTTCCAATAGTGAACAAGTATCATGTCTTATCTATTTACCCGTTCTAAATAGCCACACAAAGAATTATTTATTCATTTTAGGTAACTCCTTAAAAATTTTTTTTTGTTTTACCTCATTAGTATAATGGCTAGACTTTTTTCCCCCAAGTTTTTTCTTGATATTCCTAATTGCTCTTATTAGCATCCATAAGGAGAAGGCAATGGCACTCCACTCCAGTACTCTTGCCTGGAAAATCCCATCGACGGAGGAGCCTGGTAGGCTGCAATCCATGGGGTCACTAAGAGTCGGACACGACTGAGCAACTTCACGTTCACTTTTCACTTTCATGCTTAGAGAAGGAAACAGCAACCCACTCCAGTTTTCTTGCCTGGAGAATCCCAGGGATGGGGGAGCCTGGTGGGCTGCCGTCTATGGGGTCGCACAGAGTCGGACACGACTGAAGTGATTTAGCAGTAGCAGCAGCATCTGTAAGGCCCATTGAGGGGAAGGCCACAATGAAGCTTCCTCAACCAATTTTTCTCATTCAAGAAAAAGTTCTTAGGTTAATTTGACTTTTGTTTTAACTATAACTATATCATACTTTTGCTTTAGCATCAAAACAGTTGTTTACAATGACAATGCTCTAAATTTAATAATTTATTAGTTTCTCTAATTTTCAAAGAATCCATCATTTGGCCACCAATAAATTATAGCTCCTCAGAGATGCAAATGATTGAGAAGGCAAAAAGATCTCTTATAGGCCTTACACACACACACACACACAAGAACAAACTAGGAAGGTCAGATAGAACATTTACAACTCAAAGACACAGAGCATCCCCAACTTCCCCCTAGAAGCCCTAGTTTAAGGTTTTACCAAGCTGGCTTTTTAATTTTGAACATTTAAAGAGCCCCTCAATAGTTAAGGTAAGATTTAATTTCTCCAGTTAACTAGGTACTTGCAAGATTGAGTTCCGTTCCTTAACCCATTTCAGTTCAGTTCAGTTCAGTTCAGTCGCTAACTAGTTGGAGTCACAAAGCTCCCATTCTGTTTTAAGTGGCCCCAGGGTGACTTTTGTGGTTATTCCTGTAAGATTTGTTGGGAAGAGTGGTTTTTCTCTCTGCGTCATCATTCAGTTCAGTTCAGTCGCTCAGTCATGTCCGACTTGAGACTTCGAGACCCCATGAATCGCAGCACGCCAGGCCTCCCTGTCCATCACCAACTCCCGGAGTTCAATCAGACTCATGTCCATCGAGTCAGTGATGCCATCCAGCCATGTCATCCTCTGTCATCCCCTTCTCCTCCTGCCCCCAATCCCTCCCAGCATCAGAGTCTTTTCCAATGAGTCAACTCTTCACATGAGGTGGCCAAAGTATTGGAGTTACAGCTTTAGCATCATTCCTTCCAAAGAAATCCCAGGGCTAATCTCCTTCAGAATGGACTGGCTGGATCTCCTTGAGTCCAAGGGACTCTTAAGAGTCTTCTCCAACACCACAGTTCAAAAGCATCAATTCTTTGGCGCTCAGCCTTCTTCACAGTCCAACTCTCACATCCATACATGACCACAGGAAAAACCACAGCCTTGACTAGACGGACCTTTGTTGGCAAAGT
>NW_011494178.1:200479-201106 GCF_000754665.1 Bison bison bison | reverse complement strand
GTGGATGTTGGCAATTTGATCTCTGGTTCCTCTGCCTTTTTTAAAACCAGCTTGAACATCAGGAAGTTCATGGTTCACATATTGCTGAAGCCTGGCTTGGAGAATTTTGAGCATTACTTTACTAGTATGTGAGATGAGTGCAATTGTGCAGTAGTTTGAGCATTCTTTGGCATTTGGGATTTGGGATTGGAATAAAAACTGACCTTTTCCAGTCCTGTGGCCACTGCTGAGTTTTCCAAATTTGCTGGCATATTGAGTGCAGCACTTTCACAGCATCATCTTTCAGGATTTGGAATAGCTCAACTGGAATTCCATCACCTCCACTAGCTTTGTGTATAGTGATGTTTTCTAAGGCCCACTTGACTTCACATTCCAGGATGTCTGGCTCTAGATGAGTGATCACACTGTCATGATTATCTGGGTCGTGAAGATCTTTTTTGTACAGTTCTTCTGTGTATTCTTGCCACCTCTTAATATCTTCTGCTTCTGTTAGGTCCATACCATTTCTGTCCTTTATCGAGCCCATCTTTGCATGAAATGTTCCCTTGGTATCTCTGATTTTCTTGAAGAGATCTCTAGTCTTTCCCATTCTGTTGTTTTCCTCTATTTCTTTGCATTGATCGCTGA
>NW_011494178.1:199819-200379 GCF_000754665.1 Bison bison bison | reverse complement strand
AAAGTATATTAAAGACACTAAATAACTTCATTAAGCTGCAAGAAAAATTGATCCATTGTCAGATAAGCCCTGCTGTCCATTGCACATACTCAGCAAGACAAGACCTTCAATAGCATCTTCAAATCTACCCAATAACTCCATTAACAACTTTTTCTCTCTGGTAGCCTAATCCCTGCCCATCATCTTTAATAAATTGCTTATCCCCACACTGATCATGCCGCCCTCTGCAACTATCGGGTGCCTGAATGTTCTACTCTGACAATTATCTTTCTCAAATAGCTTCCTTTTGGACTTCCCTGGTGGCTCAGACAGTAAAAGCATCTGCCTACCAGGAGACCCAGGTTTGATCCCTGGGTCAGGAAGATCCCCTGGAGAAGGAAATGGCAACCCATTACAGTACTCTTGCCTTGAAAATCCCATGGAAGGACAAGCCTGGTAGGCTACAATCCATGGGGTCTCGGAGAGTCAGACATGACTGAGTAACTTCACTCTCACCTTCATAGCTTCCTTTTTAAGCTTGGATTTGAACAGCAGAGTTTCTGTGTTGCTATGGATTCTGG
>NW_011494178.1:194587-199719 GCF_000754665.1 Bison bison bison | reverse complement strand
TTTCTAAGGCCCACTTGACTTCACATTCCAGGATGTCTGGCTCTAGATGAGTGATCACACTGTCATGATTATCTGGGTCGTGAAGATCTTTTTTGTACAGTTCTTCTGTGTATTCTTGCCACCTCTTAATATCTTCTGCTTCTGTTAGGTCCATACCATTTCTGTCCTTTATCGAGCCCATCTTTGCATGAAATGTTCCCTTGGTATCTCTGATTTTCTTGAAGAGATCTCTAGTCTTTCCCATTCTGTTGTTTTCCTCTATTTCTTTGCATTGATCGCTGAAGAAGGCTTTCTTATCTCTTCTTGCTATTCTTTGGAACTCTGCATTCAGATGCTTATATCTCTCCTTTTCTCCTTTGCTTTTTGCTTCTCTTCTTTTCACAGCTATTTGTAAGGCCTCCCCAGACAGCCATTTTGCTTTTTTGCATTTCTTTTCCATGGGGATGGTCTTGATCCCTGTCTCCTGTACAATGTCACCGACCTCATTCCATAGTTCATCAGGCACTCTGTCTATCAGATCTAGGCCCTTAAATCTATTTCTCACTTCCACTGTATAATCATAAGGGATTTGATTTAGGTCATACCTGAATGGTCTAGTGGTGTTCCCTACTTTCTTCAATTTAAGTCTGAATTTTGCAATAAGAAGTTCATGGTCTGAGCCTCAGTCAGCTCCCGGTCTTGTTTTGGTTGACTGTATAGAGCTTCTCCATCTTTGGCTGCAAAGAATATAATCAGTCTGATTTCGGTGTTGACCATCTGGTGATGTCCATTTGTAGCTTGATGTAAATCTGTTGTAATCTGGAGAAGACAAAACCTAACAGGTATTTAAAAAAAAAAAACAGAGGCCATGGGTCAGTGAAAGAGTTGTTGCAACTAAGGATCAAGGAAGGCGTAAGAACCAAGCTACATTTGATGATAGTTTTGATTGTGGTCCCGATAGGGTCAGCGCTTGGGTCATTCTGTCCAAAGGAATGGAGCCATTTGGACTCAGAAGTAGTTGGAGGAAAGACAACCAGAACATTAATAGGCAAAATAGAAAAACATGAAGCCTGAATCCTTAGATTTAACACTTCAAAGAGACTTATAGCCAGGTAGTCAGTTGTCTAGGTTTATCTAAGTAGGTCTTAACTTTTAATGTGGCTATTGATCATTACACATGTGGTTTTTTTCCTTGTCAGTATATGATCCAGAGCAATTTCATTGTCTAAACATATAACTCTGGAGAAGGAAATGGCAACCCACTCCAGTTTTCTTGCCTGGAGAATCCCCATGGACAGGGAAGATGACAGGCCACAGTCCATGGGGTCACAAAGAGTCAGACATGCCTGAGTGACTAAGCAGAAACATATAGCAATTATAAGAAGAGGCCTTTAAAAAGTAAGGTTTAATCACCTGCTCCTAGCAGACTTTGTTTTTAGAATGGCTGATGGCATCCTAAGTCTGACACAGCTCAGAAGACTCAAGTTCTTAACAGTACAAGGACTTGTCTGCAATCACACCATGGTACTGAAATGTGAAAACCGATTCCACTCACAGAGCCAAAGAATGAATTCTGCAAACTCGCAAACTCTCACACAGGTAAAGTTTATTTTTAAAGGCTAGAGATACAAAGCTCTCAACATAGACTCTGAGAGGGGGTGAAGAGCCCCAGAAGGCGGGCATTGCAGCAGTTTTATATCTCTACTAGAATTGATCTGCATAATTTTGATCGGCTTGCGACTTTAATGTGTGTCATTTTTGACCAGTTTGAATGTCGCAAGGTCCAGTTTGTCATTTTTTGGCTTTTTTGGACCCTCAGTTTCTCGGTCTCTGCAGACGTTGCAGCACCATCACTTGACCTTTTCCCAAGACCCCAGACCATTATTTAGGGACCAAATATATGTTTAAGAGTTAATGGTCTTCTTGGAGTTTTTCCCCTTGAGAAACTGGACAGCAGTTTATGATTGTCTTGTCCTGGTAATATGGGGTGGGGGTGCCCTCCAGGGCCCCAAGAGAGTGGGCTCCTATCTAACACACGGAAAAGAATTGTCCGAGGAGACACGTGTTGACAAAGCAAGAGACTTTATTGGAAGAGGGCACCCAGGCGGAGAGCAGCAGGGAGAGGGAACCCAGGAGACCCGCTCTGCTGCATGGCTCGCAGTCTCGGGTTTTATGGTGATGGATTAGTTTCCAGGTTGTCTTTGGCCAATCATTCTGACTCAGAGTCCTTCCTGGTGGCGCACACATCGCTCAACCAAGATGGATGTCAGAGAGAAGGATTCTGGGAGGTGGTCGGACATGTGGTATCTCCTTTTGACCTTTCCCAAACTCTTCCAGTTGGTGGTGGCTTATTAGTTCCATGTTCCTTACCAGGACCTCCTGTCGTAAAACAGCTCATACAAATGGTTACTATGGTGCCTGGCCAGGGTGGGCAGTTTCGATCAGTGTGCTTCCCCTAACACTGGGTCTGAATGTTTTATGACCCTCCAGACCAGGGAGGCAGTTCTCTGAATGCCTAGAAATTAGAACAATGAGTGAGATGCTTAAGAAGAGAAAAAATATTGAAATTAAAAAGGAACTGAGGTCTCATAGCCTTATACTATCTAGCAATTTCTGCCTCACTGTCACCTAATTATTTCCATATCTATTCTATTTTTACTTTAACTGTAAATTTTTTAACAGTCAAAGTAGCTGTCACCGTCAATGATGTTAGTGTTTCTCTAGGTATGAGAAGATATAAGAATCAGGGCTCATAAAAATTTCCTCCCCAAACTGCCCACTTGATTTCACATTTCAGGATGTCTGGCTCTAGGTGAGTGATCACACCATTGTGGTTATCTGGGTCATGAAGATCTTTTTTGTATAGTTCTTCTGTGTATTCTTGCCACCTCTTTCTAAGGTGATAAAGTTATAAATCATGTTTTATCAGTAAATTCAGTCCCATGTAATTGAACTTTGACTCTTAATGGCATGCCTATATTAATTAGGTCAGCAAGCTTAAACAATACTAGTATCAACTTAATGTTGAGTATTTCCCAGTCCACATGAACCTGACAGTCATTTGGTCAGTTTCTTTAACTTATGAGCTTTGGTCTTTAGGGGGCAGTTTAGAAGGATTTTTCTTTTTGTTCCCTGTCTGTTTTACCTACTTTTATATGAAAGGCTCTGTGATCCCCAGAGTTGGGTAAAGAAAGGGAAGTCAGGCCCTTTTTCCTTCTGGGAAGATTAGAGCTGGTATTAGAGCAATGCGCTCAGCTTTCTGTGCAGAGGGGAATGGGGAGGGGGCTTTGGCCACAGTCACCAGTTGCTCCATAGCTACTGCTCACGGCTAACCCTCTCTCCCAGAATCATGGCCGTCAGAAAAAGGTCCCAGCCAGCCTTGCTCAGGGGCTTATCTGACAGACCCAGTCAATCAAGGTGGACAGTCTCCAAACCTCCAGGTGTCTTGGAGGGTCTCCTGCTCAGGGAGTTAGGAAGCAGGGAGAAGGAAGTAAGAACTGCTCACTCTGTGGTGACATTGGGGGTGTCCTGGCCCGTGCACAGGTGGGTCATTTCCGGACATGAGGCCAAAAGAGAAGAGAATGAAGTTTATTAGAGTGGGAGACGCTGTTAGAACAGCGGGCCAGCTCGAGGGAGAGCAGATCCCTTTCACAGACAGTAGCCAAGTTTTACAGCCTCGAGACAGAGAAAATTCCTACTGGAAGGGTGGCAGTAGGTGATTGGCTGGGATATTATAGGGTGGGCTTCCCCGGTGGCTCAGACGGTAAAGAATCCACCTTCAATGTGGGACACCTGGGTTCGATCCCTGGACTGGGAAGATCCCCGGGAGAAGGGTATGGCAACCCACTCCAGTTTTCTTGCTTGGTGAATCCCCATGGATAGAAGCCTGGTGGGCTACAGCCCATAGGGTCACAAAGAGTCAGATACGACTGAGCAGCTAAGCGCAGCACCGCACAGGGTGGGTATTTTACCTAATGTGGGATCAGGGAGCTGGCCAGTTTAGATCTGGAGGCTCATGGCAACAGTTGCTATGGGGCTTGGTCGGTTGCAGAGATTTTACCCTGGGACCTTGGTACGGGGCTCCACAGGGGTCATCGAGGAGGATTACCTAATATTTCCCCATCCTCCCTGAGGTCATCCAGCATCCACCCCGTTGTTCCAGAAGGACTAGGCCTTTCTGTGGGACGGACACTGTGGCTGGCTTGCCCAAAGTGAACTTCACTGCCTCCTTTAGCCGTTCACAGGTGGCGGCTACTGCTCATAAGCAGCAGGGCCGGCTGGCAGCCCTGGTGTCCAGCTGCTTTGAAAGATAAGCTACTGGTCAGGGATTCTCTCCCACCACACCCTGGTCCAGCCCCTGCTTCTCCTGCACATACAATTTGAATTCTTTCTGGACCTCGGGCAGGCCTAGGGCCGTTTCAATCATGAGCTTCAGCTTCAGAGTCTCATAAGCCTTTTGGCAATCTCCCATTCAAACCAAAGTTTCAGAATCTGTACCTTTCAAAGTATGGTGTAATGGCTTTGCAATTATCCCAAAGTTGGGATATCCATATGTGACAAAATCCTGCAGTTCCTAGGAAACCCCGGTTTTGGCAGCTTTTTGGTCTGTGCTCTAGATTTAATGATTAGTTAGTTTCTCTAATTTTAAATCAGTCATTTGGCCACCACTAAATTATAAAAAGACCTCTTATAAGCCTGACACAAACACACACACAATAGAACTACTTAGGAAGATCAGATAGAACATTTACATCTCAAAGACACCTAGAAATGTAACTTTAAAAAGAAAAAAAGTAATTTTCACCCTAAGAGGTCTTAAAAGAGTTTCCTCAAAAAAAAAAAAAATTTTTTTTTTTTTTAATGTTTGTGATCATCTTTGTTGTTGTTCAGTCACTAAACCGTGTATGACTCTGCAACCCCATGGGCTTCCCTGTCCATCACCAGCTCCCGGAGCTTGCTCAAACTCATGTCCATTGAGTCAGTTATGCTCTTCAACCAGCTCATCCTCTATTGCCCCCTTCTCCTTCCGCCTTCAATCTTGCCCAGCATCAGGGTCTTTTCTAATGAGTCAGTTCTTTGCATTGGGTGGCCAAAGTATTGGAGCTTCAGCTTCAGCTTCAGCATCAGTCCTTCCAATGAATATTCAGGGTTGA
>NW_011494178.1:192126-194487 GCF_000754665.1 Bison bison bison | reverse complement strand
AGCATCAGGGTCTTTTCTAATGAGTCAGTTCTTTGCATTGGGTGGCCAAAGTATTGGAGCTTCAGCTTCAGCTTCAGCATCAGTCCTTCCAATGAATATTCAGGGTTGATTTCCTTTAGGATTTATTAGTTTGATGTCCTTGCTGTCCAAGGGACTCAAAAGAGTCTTCTCCAACACCTCAGTTCCAAAGCATCAATTCTTTGGCACTCAGTCTTCTTTATGGTCCAACTCTCACATGCATACATGACACTGGTAAAACCGTAGCTTTGCCTAAACTGACCTTTGTTGGCAAAGTGATGTCTCTGCATTTTAATATGCTGTCTAAGTTTGTCATGTAGGCTTCCCTCATAGCTCAGTTGGTAAAGAATCTGCCTGCAATGCAGGAGACTCTGGTTCAATTCCTGGGTTGGGAAGATCCCCTGGAGAAGAAAATGGCAGCCACTCCAGTATTCTTGCCTGGAGAATCCCATGAACAGAGGAGCCTGGTGGGCTACAGTCCATGGAGTCGCAAGAGTCGAACACGACTTAACGACTAAAGAGAGAGAGAGAGGTTTGTCATAGCTTTTCTTCCAAGGAGCAAGCGTCTTTTAATTTTGTAGCTTCAACCACTGTCTGCAGTGACTTTGGAGCCCAAGAAAATAAAATCAGCCATTGTTTCTACTTTTCCCCCAGTTGCTTGCCATGATGTGATGGCACAGTATTCCATGATCTTCGTTTTTTTTAATGTTGAGATTTAAGCCAGCTTTTCACTCTCCTCTTTCACCTTCATCAAGAGGATCTTTAGTTTCTCTTCACTTTCTACCATTAAAGTGGCATCATCTTCAATTTCCTATTAAGTCACTACTCATCATAACTGATTTGGGATGCGTGATGCAGTCAGCAGCAGTGAGCAGTAGCTGGAAGCAAGGTCTGAGTTTCCCAGACCGGGAGTCCTAACTGTAAGGCGAGTGCACAGAAAAAGAGACCGAGCCAGGCAGTCAGGCAAGAAAAGGAAATTTACTAGAGGGAAAAGAGAGGGTGACCGTCTCTTAAGGAGAACCAGCATTCTCCCTTTCTGACTGAGTCCTTCAGTTCACTTCAGTCGCTCAATTGTGTCTGACTCTTTGCGACCCCATGGACTGCAGCACGCCAGGCCTCCCTGTCCATCACCAACTCCAGGAGTTTTTCAGACTCCTGTGCATTGAGTCAGTGATGCCATCCAACCATCTCATCCTCTGTCATCCCCTTCTCTTCCCACCTTCAGTCTTTCCCAACATCAGGGTCTTTTGCAAGGAGTCAGTTCTTTGAATCAGGTGGCCAAAGTATTGGGAGTTTCAGCTTCAACATCGGTCCTTCCAATTAACATCCAGGACTGATCTCCTTTAGGATGGACTGGTTGGATCTCCTTGCAGTCCAAGGGACTCTCAAGAGTCTTCTCTAGCACTACAGTTCAAAAGTATCAATTCTTCAGTGCTCAGCTTTCTTTATAGTCCAATTCTCACATCCATACATGACTAATGGAAAAACCATAGCCTTGACTAGATGGACCTTGTTGGCAAAGTAATGCCTCTACTTTTTAATATGCTGTCTAGGTTGGTCATAACTTTCCTTCCAAGGAGTAAGTGTCTTTTAATTTCATGGCTGCAATCACCATCTGCAGTGATTTTGGAGCACAAAAAAATAAAGTCAGCCACTATTTCCACTCTTTCCCCATCTATTTGCCATGAAATGATGGGACTGGATACCATAATCTTAGTTTTTGAATGTTGAGCTTTAAGCGAACCTTTTCACTCTCCCCCTTCACTTTCATCAAGAGGCTCTTTAGTTCTTCGCTTTCTGGCCTTAAGGGTGGTGTCATCTGCATATCTGAGGTTATTGATATTTCTCCCGGCAATCTTGATTCCAGCTTGTGCTTCCTCCAGCCCATCATTTCTCATGATGTACTCTGCATATAAGTTAAATAAGCTGGGTGACAATATACAGCCTTGATGTACTCCTTTTCCTATTTGGAACCAGTTTGTTGTTCCATGTCCAGTTCTAACTGTTGCTTCCTGACCTGAATATAGATATCTCAAGAGGCATATTAGGTGGTCTGGTATTCCCATCTCTTGAAGAATTTTCCACAGTTTATTGTGATCCACACAAAGGCTTTGCATGTCAATAAAGCAAAAATAGTTGTTTTTCTGGAGTTCTCTTGCTTTTTTGATAATCCAACGGATGTTGGTAATTTGACCTCTGGTTCCTCTGCCTTTTCTAAAACCAGCATGAAATGTTCACATTTCACGTATTGCTGAAGCCTGCCTTGGAGAATTTTAAGCTATTACTTTACTAGCATGTGAGATGAGTACAATTGTGCGGTAGTTTGAGCACTCTTTGGCATTG
>NW_011494178.1:191486-192026 GCF_000754665.1 Bison bison bison | reverse complement strand
TTCTCTTTTTTTCACAGCTATTTGTAAGGCCTCCTTAAACAGCCATTTTACTTTTTTGCATTTCTTTTTCTTGGGGATGGTCTTGATCCCTGTCTCCTGTACAATGTCATGAACCTCCGTCCATAATTTATCAGGCACTCTATCTATCAGATCTAGGGCCTTAAATCTATTTCTCACTTCCACTGTATAATCATAAGGGATTTGATTTAGGTCATACCTGAATGGTCTAGTGGTTTTCCCTACTTTCTTCAATTTAAGTCTGAATTTTGCAATAAGGAGCTCATGATCTGAGCCACAGTCAGCTCCCGGTCTTGTTTTTGCTGACTATAGAGCTTCTCCATCTTTGGCTGCAAAGAATATAATCAATCTGATTTCGGTATTGTCCATCTGGTGATGTCCATGTGTAGAGTCTTCTCTTGTGTTGTTGGAAGAGGGTGTTTGCTATGACCAGTGTGTTCTCTTGCCAAAACTCTATTAGCCTTTGCCCTGCTTCATTCTGTACTCCAAGACCAAATTTGCCTGTTACTCCACGTGTTTCTT
>NW_011494178.1:180045-191386 GCF_000754665.1 Bison bison bison | reverse complement strand
TATATATATATATATATATATATATATATATGCATCCACGTAACTAGCACATGTGTGCATGTGTGTGTGTATATATATATAAATATATATGTAAAATATGCATAGCCATCAACCTAGAAAGTGTTCTTGAGGCCCTTAAAAGCAATTTCCCTTTTTCCATAGGCAACCATAGTTCTTATTTCTACCTCTATAGACTAGTAAGGAACATTCCAGAATTTCATATATAAGGAATCTACAGTATACACTCTGTTTGGCAACTTACACTTAGTTTTAGGCTTCTGAGATGCATCTACACTGTTGGGTTTATTAGTATTTCATTTCACAATTTGTCTATTTCCTGATTGATGGACACTTAGACTCTTTCCTGTTTGTGGTTATTGTTTAATAAAATGAAAACATTATATGAACTTTCTTGCACAAATCTTTTTTCCTTAAGGACTTATATTTTCATTTATCTTACAATTGGGTCGGTACACATGTAGCATTATAAAAAACAGGAGAGGGACTTCCCCAGTGGTCCATTGGCGAAGGCTCTGTGCTCCCACTGCAGGAGGCTTGGGTTCCACCCCCAGTCAGGGAACTAGATCCCATGCCACAACTAAGAGTTGGCATACCACAGCTAAAGATCTTGCAGGCAACAACTAAAAGACCTCACATGCTGCAGAAAAGATCAAAAATATCGCATGTCACAAGTAAGACCTAGCACACCCAAATCTATACAATAAATATGTTAAAAACACAGAACAAAAAGTTGGCCAAGTAATTGCATTAACTTATATTCCTATGAGCAAAGACAGAGTTCCAACTAATCCATGTCCTTGTCAACATTTTGTGCTGCAAGTTTTTGTATTTTTTAACTACTCTAACTTGATGTAAGGGATTTGATTTAGGTCATACCTGAATGCTCTAATGGTTTTCCCTACTTTCTTCAATTTAAGTCTGAACTTGGCAATAATGAGTTCATGGTCTGAGCCACAGTCAGCTCCTGGTCTTGTTTTTGCTGACTGTATAGAGCTTCTCCATCTTTGGCTGCAAAGAATATAATCAATCTGATTTCGGTGTTGACCATCTGGTGATGTCCATGTGTAGAGTCTTCTCTTGTGTTGTTGGAAGAGGGTGTTTGCTATGACCAGTGTGTTCTCTTGCCTAAAACTCTATTAGCCTTTGCCCTGCTTCATTCTGTACTCCAGGGCCAAATTTGCCCGTTACTCCAGGTATTTCTTGACTTCCTACTTTTGCATTCCAGTCCCCTATAAGGAGTCCTTCTTATACCCCACCAATGAAAAATTCTCTGAAGGGATGGTCATGTGGCCAGAGGTCTGGAATCTGGTAGTCTCACACCTTTGAGAAGTTAGGCACTAGTGAGATACCAGGATGCCGTTTGGGCAATTTGGTCAGCCTCACAGATCACCGTGATTTATTCTTTACTTGTGACCCCATGTGGGCCCTGTCACTAACCACTGGACCAAAGGAGCCAGCAGTTAGGGCTAATGTCCCTAGCCTTGCCTGTCCATTCAAGAGGCAGAAGGTAAAGAGTAAAATGGAAAGTTTATTGAGAAGAAAAGTACATGCAGAAAGGCACACTGGTGAGATCAGAGAGAGTCTTGCCTTTGGGAAGTTTAAATCCTTTATAAGGGGGCAGAGACATTACTTTGCCAACAAAGGGCTGTCTAGTCAAACCTATGGTTTTTCCAGTAGTCATGTATGGATGTTAGAGTTGATCTATAAAGAAAGCTGAGCACTGAAGAATTGATGCTTTTGAACTGTGGTGTTGGAGAAGGCTCTTGAGAGTCCCTTGGACTGCAAGGAGATCCAACCAGTCCATCCTAAAGGAGATCAGTCCTGGGTGTTCATTGGAAGGACTGATGCTGAAGCTGAAGCTCCAATACTTTGGCCACCTGATTCAAAGAACTGACTCCTTGGAAAAGACCTTGATGTTGGGAAAGATTGAAGGTGGGAGGAGAAGGGGATGACAGAGGATGAGATGGTTGGATGACATCGCTGACTCAATGGACATGAGTTAGAGCAAGCTCCAGGAGTTGGTGATGGACAGGGAGGCCTGGATGCTACAGTCTGTGGGGTCACAAAGAGTCAGATATGATTGAGTGATTGAACTGAACTGAAGGAGGCAGAAAAAATTCCTTTCTGGGTCTTTGTCTTCCCTCAGGTCAGTCATCTTGCTTTTTTCCCCTTTCCCCCTCCCCCTTGCTGTTATTTGTCTCTGGACCTTCCTCTGGGGTGAGCACACACATCTTAGCCAAGATGGATCTTGAAGTGAAGGCTTCTGGGAGGAGCAGGACTCATGAAAGTGAAGTGAAAGTGAAAGTCACTCAGTCGTGTCGGACTGTTTGCAACCCTATGGAATTATCCTCTGACTTGGACTCCAAGGAGGCTTTCTGCACTGTGTAGGATCTGTGCTACTGCTAAGTCACTTCAGTCGTGTCAGACTCTGTGCGACCCCATAGACAGCAGCCCACCAGGCTCCCCGGTCCCTGGGATTCTCCAGGCAAGAACACTGGAGTGGGTTGCCATTTCCTTCTCCAACGCATGAAAGTGAAAAGTGAAAGTGAAGTCGCTCAGTCGTGTCCAACCCTTAGTGACCCCATGGACTGCAGCCTTCCAGGCTCCTCCATCCATGGGATTTCCAGGCAAGAGTACTGGAGTGGGGTGCCATTGCCTTCTCCGGTAGGATCTGTAGTATCTCCCTTATCCTAAAAAGGAGTAAGGGGAGATCTCTTAATCCTTTGCTCACACAGGATTTTGCCTTCTCTTTGTCCTTTCCATGACTATTACAGTAAGGTGTTTACAAGAGAAAAAGACTGGCTATTTACCCTTATTCTGCTGTTACTTCCATTTTGGATGGCAAACAGGAGGCTGGTTGTAAATTCCTCAGCTGTAGCCCACCTGTCTCTTGCCTCAAGAAATGCAAGGAGAAGGCTGCTGCTGCTGCTAAGTCACTTCAGTCGTGTCCGACTCTGTGCGACCCCATAGAAGGCAGCCCACTAGGCTCCCTCATCCCTGGGATTCTCCAGGCAAGAACACTGGAGTGGGTTGCCATTTCCTTCTCCAAATGGAGGCTGGCTGATTGTAAATGTCCAAGCTGAGCCCATTTATCTCCAACCTCGGTCAACCAGTCACTGAGGATTTTCCCTAGGGCACTCTGAGATGGAATCTCAGAGAAAGCGCCTCCCATTATAGTTCGAGCAGTTCGTGTCAGAAGTCTGCAGCACAGGCCAAAGAAAACAAAGCAAACCAAACCAAACCTCGCAAGTGGAAAGTCACAGAAAACAAAGCGGATGAAGAAATGCCCAGAAATTCAAAAACAAATGGCAAGACTGCCCCAGACAGGACTTCCAAGTCTCACTAAGCCTGTGACCCTTGTCCAAAGCAGCACCTTACAAACGGGCCCCCCACTTCCATAGGGGGAAAAAAAACACCCAAACTGAAACTGCATCCGTTTCCTCCAAAGGAAAATGTCAAGAGGCCTTGAGGTGTACCTTGGGAGACTTAAGAAAATGCTAGCAGGTGTCACGATGACGTACAAGACGCCCTCTCTGATCCTCCAATATGTAGTGTTTCTCGGAGTGGAAGTTAAGGTGGAGTGGACAAGAGAAGAAAAAATGCTTTCAAGGCAAAGGAAGCCTTGGCAGCTGCAAAGAGCAGCTTCTGCCCTGTTCTCTGCCGCAGTCCTGAGTTCCCCAGTGAGTCACCAGGCGGGCCGGAGCCCCTGGCTGTCTGTTAGGGCCACCTGCCAGCGACCAGATCATGGACAGGACCCCAGAATGGTTGCCGGCCAAAATCTTGTCTTTCTCTGCCCACTGAAGCCAAGTGAAAAATACAGAGAGCGAGTCTGGAGGAAATAGAAAGCTGGCTTCAATTCTCAGCAGGTGGAGAGGAGCACACAGCAGGCTCCTGCTTCAGGAACTGCAATGAGGAGTCCAGGGCTTATGTAACATGGGGGCTCGCACAGGAGATGTGGGGAACAAAGGGGATGGGGTCCTGATGTCTTCCTCTTGCATTGTTTCAAAGACAGACAGAAACTGGTGTCAGTAACCCAGTAACTGCATCTGGCAGTTTGGTGGCTCTGAGACCTTCTTTCTGGTATGTAACTCCAGGAGGCAGAGTGGTGTAAGGGTGAACACCAGGTAGGGGACGCACTTAGCACAGAGTCAAAGAAAGATAGGTGTGAATTGTAGCTCCTGCTGAGCTAGGGGGCAGAAAAGCAAACTTAGTTTCAGACATTCAGAGTCAGGAGCAGTTAAAGGAAAAAAAAAAACTAGACATGTTCAGGCCTGTGCAGTGCTCTCTTTATCATCTTTGCTCTCAGGAAAGAGAAAAGCTCCTTCCTCTTTTTCTGCTTCTCACTGCAACCCTTTCTGCTCACAGCCACTTGACCTTTTCCTCTCCTTCTGCCTCGAACTCCAAACAAAGGGAGCTGTCTGCAAAGGAAGCCCACCAAGGCCAGAAAAGGGGAGAGGCCGGGCTCCCTGCCGTCCCCAGAGGAGGGGTGCAGGACGCCAAGCAGAATCGGGCCTCCCCTCCCGGGCAGACTGCAAAGGGCCCCACTTTCTGAAGCAGCAGAAATCACCGCTGCCCTCCCTGTCCGCAGTGGTGGACGCACAGGAGCCACCCCTTCCCAGACCTCAGGGCCGGCCCACAGCAGGCAGGACTTCCGCCCGGGCGTGTGAGCAGGAGTCACGTGTCTGCTGACAGCTCGGAATCAGCCGGAGGGGAACATGCCTTCCCTGCAGGCCTGCCTGGCAGCCCAGCTGGGTGCACCAGGCCCTGGTGCTCGCAGCAACCCACGGCAACATGCTCTTTTTTCAATTATTTTCAGAGAAAACGTCAACACCAAGGGTCCTGGGAGTCGACTTAAATGTGTATGAGCTCTGTACAGGCCAAGGGTGTGGTGCGGCAGTGAAATGACCCGAAGGCGCGGCCATGCAGCCGTGAGGCTTCTCAAGTTGGTCACACGTATGCAGTGTGAACACTCGGTGTGCAGCTGGTCTCCTGGCACCAAAGCTTTGCTCTCAGCATCATCTAGTGATGAGTGTGATGCCACCAACATCTTGGCCTTGTCTGTGCACCGAAGCCAAACGAAAAATACGGAGACAGAGTTTGGAGGAGACGGAAAGGTGGCTTTAGTCCCCAGCCAGCAGAGGGGAGACTCAGCAGGCACGTGTCCTCAGGAGCTGGAGCCCCCTCCATGAGGAGTCTGGAGGATCATACAGATGAGGGCGCGTGGTCAGAGGGCAGTGATGAAAATCAGTGGCGTAAGGATCTTGTGTTCTTCCTCCTCTGGCGTTGTTTCTTGCAGGGTCACGGGCTGGTGTCAGGTAGCAGGGGATTGGGTCTGGCTGTCTGGCAACCCAGTAGCTGGATCCATTGGCTTTTGTGTATTGTACCACGGCTTTCGTTCTGTAATGCAAAAAGAGAAAAACTGGGCGGGGAGGGCTGAGACGAGTGTGCCCGATAAATGTAAAGGTAAAGTATCAGGTAAAGGTGAGGACCACGTGCAGGACGCAGTTAGCATGGAGTCAAGGATGATGGGTGTAAAGGTAGCTCAAGCAGAGTTACAGTCCACAGGCCAGGAACCTTTAATCCACCTGCAACGCGGGAGAGCTGGGTCGGGAGACTCCCAGGGACAGGGGAGCCTGGCGGGCTACAGTCCATAGGGCCGCAGAGTCAGACACGACGGAGCTACTAAGCACACACAACAAAGTAAAGACTAGGAGTGATCAGGCCTGCGGACTCGTCTCTGTATCTTCTTTGTTCTCAGGAAAAAAAGAAAGTCATTTCTCCCTTTTTTTTTCCTTTTCACTGCAACAAATTCCCACCCTCCCCCCACCCCCGCCCCAGTCAGTTTATTCGCTCTGTATCAGTGGAGGAAGGGAAATAGGGGTGGTTCTTGTCCAGCTGAGGACAAAACCTTAGTTTTGTTCTGTTTGACAATCACCAGTTGTCCAGCTCAGAGGCCCTCATGGGTGTCCTGGAGCTTTATTAAGGGGCCCGAGGGTGACTTTTCTGATTATTCCTGCAGGATCTGTTCTGAGGAGGGCTGTAGTCTCTCTCACATGCTAGTAAAGTAATGCTCAAAATTCTCCAAGCCAGGCTGCAGCAATATGTGAACCGTGAACTTCCGACGTTCAAGCTGGTTTTAGAAAAGGCAGAGGAACCAGAGATCAAATTGCCAACATCTGCTGGATCATGGAAAAAGCAAGAGAGTTCCAGAAAAACATCTATTTCTGCTTTATTGACTATGCCAAAGCCTTTGACTGTGTGGATCACAATAAACTGTGGAAAATTCTGAAAGAGATGGGAATACCAGACCACCTGATCTGCCTCTTGAGAAACTTGTATGCAGGTCAGGAAGCAACAATTAGAACTGGACATGGAACAACAGACTGGTTCCAAATAGGAAAAGGAGTTTGTCAAGGCTGTATATTGTCACCCTGTTTATTTAACTTAAACCTGTTGTCATCTGGAGGAGATAAAACTTAACAAGTAATTTATAAAACAGAGGCCAAATATCAGTAAAAGAATTATTTTAACTAGGGGTCAAAGAAGGAGTAAGAATCAAGTTACATTTGATGACAGTTTTGATTGTGGTATACTTCGGGTCAGTGCTTGGGTGTGGACATCAATGTGGCTATTGGACATTCAGTTCAGTTCAGTTCAGTTCAGTCACTCAGTCATGTCTGACCCTTTGTGACCCCATGGACTGCAGCACACCAGGCCTCCCTGTCCATCACCAACTCCCAGAGCTTACTCAAACTCATGTCCACTGAGTCGGTGATGCCATCCGACCATCTCATCCTCTGTCGTCCCCTTCTCCTCCCGCCTTCAATCTTTCCTAGCATCAGGGTCTTTTCAAATGAGTTAGGTCTTCGCATCACGTGGCCAAAATATTGGGAGTTTCAGCTTCAACATCAGTCCTTCCAGTGAATATTCAGGACTGATTTCCTTTAGGATGGACTGGTTGGATGTCCTTGCAGTCCAAAGGACTCTCAAGAGTCTTCTCCAACACCACAGTTCAAAAGCATCAATTCTTTGGTGCTCAGCCTTCTTTATGGTCCAACTCTCACATCCATACATGACCACTGGAAAAACCATAACTTTGACTAGATGGACCTTTGTTGGCAAAGTAATGTCTCTGCTTTTTAATATGTTGTCTATTTTGGTCATAACTTTTTTCCCAAAGAGCAAGCATCTTTTAATTTCATGGCTGCAGTCACCATCTGCAGTGATTTTGGAGCCCAAGAAAATAAAGTGTCTCACTGTTTCCACTGTTTTCCCATTTGCCGTGAAGTGTGAATGGGGACTGGGTCCCATGGTCTTAGTTTTTTGAATGTTGAGCTTTAAGCCAGCTTTTTCACTCTCCTCTTTCTCTTTCATCAGAGGCTTTTTACTTCCTTTACGCATTCTGCCATAAGGGTGGTGTCATCTGCATATCTGAGGTTATTGGTATTTCTCACAGCAATCTTGATTCCAGCTTGTGCTTCATCCAGTCCAGTACACTTGTGTTTTTTTCTTCTTGTCAACATGTGGTCTTAAGCAATTTCATTTTCTAAGCATATAATGATGACAAGAGACTTTTTAAAAAGTAAGGTTTAATCACCTGCTGCTAGCTGACTTTGTTTTCGGAATGGCTGATGGTATCCTAAGTCTGACACAGCTCAGGAAACTCAAGTTCTTAAAATACAAGGACTTGTCTGCAATCACACAATATTGTCTCCTAGACACCATTTCCCTGGGTGTCACTGCCACAGCTACTCTATTTTTACTTCAATTGAAATTTTCCTTAATAGCCAAAGCATCTGTCAGCGTCAGTGGTGTTAGTGTTTCTCTAGGTACGAGAAGATACGAGAATCAGGGCTCATAGAAATCTCCTCCCCAAAGTGTCTAACTATCTAAAGGCCTGTTTTGCCAGTTTTTTTCAGAGTGGAGAGTGCCTCATTCCCGATTTCCACTCTGAACTCTTTTCAGGGGGTGTTGAAGGTCAGCAGCTGCAATGGCCATGATTTCATCTTTGTAGAAGTTGATGGCAAGTGCCAATTTCCAGTTGGCAGAAACCCTTCAGGGTCACGAAGCTGGCTGTGGTTTGGGAGCAGTACGTGACTATTTTGTCCCACGGTCCTAGGAATGTTCATTCCCAGGTCTTGTGAAGGTTTCTTTAACAAGCCATTCAATATGCTGTTACTGGACTGGACCATAAAACAGTATTCAGAATTCTCTGGATTACTTGTACTTACTGGTCTCTTGTGGTCCAGGAAAATATTCCCTTCTGTTGCTTCTTCCCATATCCAGAGTTACACTGTTACAATCAAAGATCTTATACAGAAGTACATATCTGATCAACTGCTTCAAGTCACCTGCTGCTGCTGCTGCTAAGTCGCTTCAGTCGTGTCCGACTCCATGCGACCCCATAGACGGCAGCCCACCAGGCCCTGCCGTCCCTGGGATTCTCCAGACAAGAACACTGGAGTGGATTGCCATTTCCTTCTCCAGTGCATGAAAGTGAAAAGTGAAAGTGAAGTCACTCAGTCATGCCCGACTCGTAGCGACCCCATGGACTGGAGACTACCAGGCTCCTCCATCCATGGGATTTTCCAGGCAAGAGTACTGGAGTAGGTTGCCATTGCCTTCTCCTCAAGTCACCTAGTCATCATCATTTTTGTTGGAGGCCTGTTTACACACTTGGAACTATAAAGACAACAGTTTTATAAAATAGGATATAAGTAATACAGCTAGTAACATTGACAAAGTCATAGTGTAGTGGGGAAACAAAAGCACAAACTTTGGAAACAGAACAAATTAAAACAGTGATTAGTGTATTCGTTGTAATCTGTTTGTAGTAAACCATCAAATCCAAAGGAGAGCCATCTAGAGAAGCTAAATTCTGGCAGGGTCAGATAGAAAAAGATAAATGTTTCATCTTTGTTTACAGAGGCATACTTTATTAACTTGTTGTAGGTCATAGCATAAGAGAAAAAGTTTTTTTGAGGAACAAAGATTTAAGTTAGGATATTTTCCAAAGTCATAAAGTTATAAAACGTATTCATCATATTCATATAAACCATATTCATTCTGTCCCATGTAACTGATTCCTATTGATCTGCGTGCAGTAATCAGGTTTTCCATCAGAGTGTTGTCATTTGTTACCCAGTTCAGTGGCATTGTCTAAAGGCCATCAGAAACTTACATTTGTTTAAACGATTCTTTTTATGAGTCTTCTTGAAAATCTTCATTTTGTAAAAACTATAAAATTATGACTGTCTATAAAGGACAAAACTTGAAAAAGAGTGATTAAAGATTTGAGTACAGTACAATTAGCAGAAAACTTGGATGTTTTTGCAACATAAAATATTTTAGGATAATCACTAGGATTATGACTGATAACATTTTATCAGGACGTATCAGATGTTAGAGACTACATATAAATTCTGAAATATCTATATTAATGAAATTTATCCATACACTATAGTTTATAGTTTACCTCAAGTTGTCTGACAGTTTCTGAATTAAAAATACCGAATGTACAGTTGGACATTCCTCTCTGAGATGTCTCAGAGAGGTTTTTTTTAATGCATCCATCCCAGAGTCAGGTGGAGGCTAAAAGAGCTTTAGTTAGATTTTGGTATTTGGGAAGTTTGTTAGAAACGTCAAAAAGGTTTTGGAACAATACAGGATCATAGGGCATTGAAACAACACTTATTTAACCAAAGTCACAAGACAAAGAAAACAAGCTCGGATCACTTAAGGGCACAGGAACTCACATGATCTGTTATCAAAAAGGAGCACTTCCAACACAGAAAGAAACTAATTCTAGTCTTGCAGGAGCTTACTGAACAAAATCTAAACTTAGTTAATCCTGATTATACATAAAGCTTTTTCTGCAGTCTCTCATCAGTTTCTGTATCCAGATCAGCCTCTCATTTCCCATCTAAATAAAACCAAGAAGCTCACAGTCTTATTTTTCCTCAATAAAATGTAATTCCATTCCTCATGTCGTTTTTTACTAAAATCATATATTTTACTTTCTTACCGTATACTGAAATGTTTGTTATTTCATTTGCTTTAATTGCATGTTTAAATTAGGATCCTTAATTACTGAACACCTTAATTTTTAGTAAAAACTAAGAAATAAGCAATTATGAACTGTCTTTTATATTGGCATTTTATGGACAGGTGAGCATGAACACTAGTGGTAATTTCCAAAAATATTTGGTTTTTTATAGAGAACGTCTCAGGGTGACAGCAAACATTTTTGTTAGTATTTTGAAATATGTTTATAGTTTTTATACTACCTTTAATATTTCTAAATACATTTTTGTTAATATTTTAACATACCTTTATAAAGCTATGACAAACCTAGCAGTAGTAGTTAAGTTGCTCAGTCGTGTCTGACTCCTGCGACCCCATGGACTGTAGCCCACCAGACTCCTCTGTCCACGGGATTCTCCAGGCAAGAATACTGGAGTGGATTGCCATTTCCTACTCCAGGGGATCTTCCCAACCCAGGAATCGAACCCAGGTCTCCTGCATTTCAGGCAGATTCTTTACTGACTGAGCTATGAGGGAAGCCCTATGACAAACCTAGATAGCGTATTAAAAAGCAGAGACATCACTATGCTGAGAAAGGTCCGTATAGTCAAATCTATGGTTTTTCCAGTGGTCATGTATGGATGTGAGAGTTGAGCCATAAAGAACACTGAGTGCTGAAGAATTGATGCTTTTGAACTGTGGTGTTGGAGAAGACTCTTGAGAGTCCCTTGGACTGCAAGGAGATCCAGCCAGTCCATCCTAAAGGAAATCAGTCCTGAATATACATTGGAAGGACTGATGCTGAAGCTGAAGCTCCAATACTCTGGCCATCTGATGTGAAGAGCCAACTCATTAGAAAAGACCCTGATGCTGGGAAAGATTGAAGGCAGGAGGAGAAGGGGATGACAGAGGATGAGATGGTTGGATGGCATCACCGACTCAATGGACATGAGTTTGAGCAAGCTCCGGGAGTTGTTGAAGGACAGGGAGGCCTGGGTGCTGCAGTCCACGGGGTTGCAAAGAGTCACACACGACTGAACAACAATGACAAATACCTTTAGTTTTTTTTAATTCAGTAATTGATGTCTCAGTGTTTTTTAGCTATTTAATAAACTTTTATCATTTAATTTAAATTAATACAACTTTATAACTTTAAGTTACCAAATACCTGGAAAGATTGTTACCGAGTCCAAACTCCTTCTGCTTGCTGCAGGTCAGGTCAATGAATCCGAGAGATGAGGTGTTGAGGCAAGAAAGAGACTCTAATTGGGGAGCTGGCCGACTGAGAAGATGGCAG
>NW_011494178.1:169505-179945 GCF_000754665.1 Bison bison bison | reverse complement strand
GAGGATGAGATGGTTGGATGGCATCACCAACTCAATGGACATGAGTTTGAGCAAGCTCCGGGAGTTGTTGAAGGACAGGGAGGCCTGGGTGCTGCAGTCCACGGGGTTGCAAAGAGTCACACACGACTGAACAACAATGACAAATACCTTTAGTTTTTTTTAATTCAGTAATTGATGTCTCAGTGTTTTTTAGCTATTTAATAAACTTTTATCATTTAATTTAAATTAATACAACTTTATAACTTTAAGTTACCAAATACCTGGAAAGATTGTTACCGAGTCCAAACTGAGGTGTTGAGGCAAGAAAGAGACTCTAATTGGGGAGCTGGCCGACTGAGAAGATGGCAGGCTGGTGCCTCAAAATAACCTTCTTACTGTGGTCTGGATGCCAGTTTCTTTTATAGACCAGAGAGAAAGAAGCAATAAGGAACTAAAGTCAAAGGGCAAACTAGAGAGGGAGAGGCAGGGGAAAGTGAAAGGGTCTTCAGGCTTGTGAAACATCCCCAAAGGAATGGCCAGCCTTCAGAAGGGGGGTGTTAATCTCTTCTGTTCACAGGTGGGCAGGGACAAACTCTCTGAACAAAGGCGCTTTAGTTTACAGTCAAGCAGAGGGGCAGGGTCCTCTGGGAAGCCATTGAGTATGATTATAGTAGTAAAAGCAACAAAAAAGAAAGTCAATGAAACAGTTTCCAACATGGAGTCAGAATTGGCTTTCTCCCTGCAACCAGATCATTTTAAGTAGACATTTCAAAGATATTATTTTAAAGAGTTTATTCCAAAGCTCTTATCTCATTTACATTTAAAGTTTTATTATATGAAGTTATTTTCCTTATAACAAATAAAATATTTATTAAACCTAGGTACTATAAAATATTATACTTAATTTTGTGACTCTTAACCATATGTCAATTAGATCAGTAAACTTTAATACCAGGTATCAACTTTATATGGAATATTTTCTAGTTCCTGTGAATCTGGAATCAGCCATTTACGCCGGTTTATTTATATTTAATTTGTAAGCGATCACTTCTCAATTTAATAGAGTTTTTTATGCATTTAATTTTGATAATGCTTTCCAAAGGTAGAGATCTCTCATATGTATGATGTATCCACAAGCAGGCAAAACTAGAGATCTCAGGGCTTTTCTTTAAAAATAAAGACTTAGTTATGAACCAGATATTGCATTATAAGTTTACTAGTTTACAAAGAACGGTTGAAACACATTCATATTGCTTGTTCAGATGACTGAGGCTTATTATCTTTTTAAAGGTTTTGTGGTGACCCAAGGAGGAAAGAGCAGATGAAACCAAGGAGGGTCTTGGAAGCGGGAGCGTAAAGACCAGACCCTGTTTTCCCTCCCGCCCCCATGCTGTAACTTATTGGATCTCAGGGCCTCCTGACCGGCGGAACCTGTCTCCCCTCCTACCCCACAGGGAGAAGGCATTTGCCTTACTCTTCCCCACCCAGTCTACGTGCCTCATCCAATCAGCAAACGACCTGCGAGGCCCCTGTCCCACTCCTTGTACCCTGGCTATAGAAGCGGACAAAGGACCCCGATCGACGTCGGTTCTCCCTTGAGCTGGCCCACTGTTCCAACAGGGTCTCCCACTCTAAAACTTGACTTCCTTCTTATTCTGTCTCATGTCTGGAAATTCTTTTCCAACCTGCGCCCGGACCACGACAGGTTTGGCTGAGGGAGCAATTCCAGCGGTTTGAATTTTATACTTGTCACTTTTTTTTCCCCTTGGTTTTAGGTCTTGTCTGATTGAGTTAATCAGGCTCAGTCTCAGATCCTTGTGGCCTGTATTTATATTTTGGTTTTAAGATTTCCAAGAGAAAGTTGTTTGTAGTTCCCCAAAGAACTGGTCTGTCACCTGAAAGATTTTATCAGTGACAAGATTTCTAATTAGACTGAAATTTATTTTATGAGTTTTATGTTTTATGATTTTACAGTTTATCATATCGTCAAAAGTTTGTATGAGGCATTTAGCAAAGACCTTTTCTCTGAGTTACAAATTAAGCCCAAAGCAATGTCATTATTTTTATGAGCCCTTGAATGTTAGTTTCCAGCTGCTTCCAGGTAGTTCCACCGTATGGTGGAGACTCGCCCAAACAGGACTTCCAAGTCCCACCCGACCTGCCCCAAAGCAATACTTTCCATCAGGATCTCCTTTTTCAAGAAGACCCCTAAACTGAACCGTAGTCCCCTTAGGCGGGGGTCAGAGGTCAAGGCGCAGCTCCAGAACTCACCACAGGTGCTGGGGGTGTCTTGGCTTCCTTAGCCCAGTAATTGGCTCCACTGTCTTTTGTGTTACTGCCCTGAGGCCTGCTTTCTGTAATGCAAAAAGGACAAGCTACAAGGGGTGGTCTGTGCAGAGAGCCTGAAAGGTGAGCACCAGATATGGGATGTCATCAGCATAGAGGCGAAGCCTCATAGGTGCGTATGCAGAGTTAGGGGGCAAAAAAGCAAACTTAGTTACAGTCTACAGGTTAGGAACAAAGTGAAAGCTAGTGAAAGCTTTTCACTAGTGAAAGCTAGTGAAAGCAATCAGGCCTGCTCTCTTCTCTCCATCTGCTTTGTTCTCAAGAAAGAAAAGCAAAGCCCGTTCCTCTGTTGCCTTTTCTCTGAGACAGGTGAGTGGAACGAGGCCTTGAGAGATGAGACCTGGATGAGGTGGGATTCGTGTGTTTCAGAGAAGGGTCCCGTTTCAGGTTGGATTGCCCATCCCCAAATAGACACGGTGGGTCCTAACCCCAGCCCCTCAGAATGTGACCTGATTTCAAAACAGGGTCTTTATAGTGGTCATCAGGTTAAAATGAAGTCTGGGGAGGGGGGTCCTAATGGACTGTGATGGGCGCCCTTATGGAAAGGGGGGTCTGGGCCCAGTGCAGGGGGAGGGGGGACGCAGGGGACATGCTGGTGGGGACCAGGGGCCTCTGCCACCACCAGAGGGAAGCCGGGAGCAGACCCTCCCAAGCCTTCCCAGGGGGCTTCCCAGGGGGCTGGGTCTCCAGATCTGTGAGAAAACAAGCCCCTGTTGCTCTAGGCTGCCCGAGATGTTGTGCTGGGTTACAGAGGCCCCAGGACGCTGACGTGACCCCAAATCGAGAGGGACCAAGTCGTGAGTCAGGCAGGCGAGCGCATGCTGGTGTCCCAGCAGGCACCTGTCAGTGGAGCAGACACAGTTTCTCTGTGCTGCTTCCACATATACAACCATATGTACACATTCTGAGTAGAGTCACAGCTGCAGACAGAGGTGTAGTCATGGGCACACAGTGGCTGCACCCTTGCCCCAGCTCCAGCGGTTGCAGCAGACTCCCAGGGGCTGGGGGCTTAATCCCCCGATGTTTATTTCTCACACTCTGCAGACTGGACGACCAGCTCCGTGTCTGCTGAGGACAGACGGATTCCCCCCAGCTCCATCGGTGGCATCTTTTCCCTGTGTCCTCACCTGGCATCACAGCCTGGATGCCATCCGGAAGTTCCACCCTTGTGACCTCCCCCCAAGGCCCTCCCAGCACCTACCCCCACCCAGGGTTAGGCTCCACGTGTGAGCTGGGCACACGCCCGCCCTCTGGAGCAGGTTGTTCACAGGACGAACCGGCTGAGGTGTGTCGTCTTCTCTGTTGAGACAGCCAGAGTGTGGGTTGGAAAAGAATTTCTAGACAGAGCATTTCAGAAGGGAGTGAGTTTAGTAAGAGCAAAGGGCAGATAAAGTGGACTCTGCGAGTGCAGTGGGCCAACCTCCTGACAGACCAGGGAGAGCTGACAGTTTTCTTAGCTTAATAGTTAGTTTTGTAGCCTTAAGACAAAACAAGGCTGGAAGGCTGGCCTTAGGTGATTGGCTGGGGCACTGTGGGATGTTTTCTAGAGTGGGCATCTTTGCGTAATTGGGAGTCAGGAAGTTTGTTAGCAATGATTAGGGCGCTTTTGACAACAATTACAAAGGGGCTTTGTCAGCTTTGGAGGTGACCTTGGCTCTGGGTTCTGTTTCTGTGGCTGGGGCCAGGCGCACCTGTGGCCTTGGGGCAGGACTCCACATCCTCCTGGACCAGGAGCTCCTGGGATGGAGCAGAGATGCCGCATCGTCACTGCTCATCCCACCCCAGAGACGGCCTTGCTGAACACAGAGGACAGGGAGTGAGGCTCTGCGACGTGGGTTCCAAGGCCGCTGGGCTCACACGGAAACCCCCACAACGCACCCCTGTGCCCGGGGCCGGCCCTGCACCTGCCCTCACATCCCGCACAGCGGCCGTGGTCAGGCCCCGAGATGCTTCAGCCTCGTTCTTGACAAAATAACAGACAAGACTGTGCAAACTTCTGTACAGAGGTCACAGTTTAAACCGTGCCTCCCATGGCTGAGCTCAGGCTGGCCTAAACAGAAGTTTCTCTCTGGGATTCATCCAGGCAGCCCCTGCCCTCCCCGACCCGTCAGGTCCCCAGAGGCGCCCTGAGTCCTCATGTCGCCCCACTTTCCCAGCTGCACCCCAATTCCAGCCCAGCCTCAGGTGCCCCCGAGTCCACCCCTGCTTCCTGCTGGTTGCCTTTGGTAAGTTAGCATCTGTTGCCACAGTGGTCGTTCGGAAGCTAAGTGGAAGCCTGTGTTTGAGACAATGGTGTTGGTGTCCGAGCAGCGCCTGCTCAGCGATGACCCCTTGTCTCAGCGGCTCATGGGCTTTAATTCCCAGCAAGAATGTCGAGGTGGCTTGACTTGAATTTACAAGTCGTGTTTCAGCGGGAGACGTGAGGACAGAATCTCCACAGACCTTATTTGTTCCTCTTTTCAATTAATTTTTAATTATGCACTTCACTTAAGAACTTAATTACTTCAACAGTAACCTTCAGCCTCAGCTCTTAGCATAGTACAAACAAGACTGGGTACCCAAGCATCCGCGAAGGAGAATAAGAGTAAGAATAGCCACACTTCCCAGCGCGGACTGGCCACTGCTGGTCTGAGGGCCTCGGTCACTGAGGAGATGACCTTGACCATCCCCCTGGGCCCTGTGACCATCCCCCTGGGCCCTGGACACCCAGGTGTCCAGCGAGCAGGTCAGCGCTTCAGGCCCTAGACACAGGACTGCTGGGGGCAGCTCAGGAGCCAGTTCTTTACCAACTGGCCAGGGGGGACTTAAATGACCCCGACCCAGGAGAGCCATGCTGGTGCAGCCGCCTGCAGGTCTGGGTGGCAGGGACAATTACTAGCTGCGTTTTATTTATTTATTTATTTTTTTTAATAAATCACTAGCTGCGTTTTAAAGAAGTAGAGACAGAGACTAAACCTCGCCCCATGCCTTAAATTCAGCAGAAAGTTCAAAGCGTTCTTGCTCTCGTTGGCTTTGTTTCGCTCTTGGGTCTTTTTGTTGTTAGTTTTTCACAGGGTTGAAAGAACTGAGCGTCCACCTGAAAATGTAGGTGTGAACTCTGGCAAACTGCCTCAAATGTGCCCTGGGATTGTTCTATGGAGGTCAGACAGGCAGCCCGGGAGGTGCTGTGGTGGCAGAGGAGAGCTGTGTTCGCACAGCCCACAGACAGGAGGTGGCCCCCACGGGGTCACGCGGAGAGACAGAAGGAATGCGGAGCTTTATGGTGGTCCTCCTGGGAAAGGCGGGGCGGGCAGGGGGCTGGCCCGGTTAGGGATTGCTGAGTCTGAACCACTTCAGCTGGATCTGGGCTCCGGGCAGGGGCCCCCGCCGTCTGACACGTCTGTCCTGGCTGATTAGGGCGCCTGTCTGGGAAGCTAGTGTCACGGGAGAGCCGGATGGAGCGGGTGGGGGTGCTGTGTAGTTTATACGTGGTCTCCTCAGTCTGGGAGGGGCGGTCCTTCCGGGTCAGACACGCCCCAAGGTATCAAAGCGTTATAAATACAGAAAATAAAAAACATCCTTAACACACAAACATAGCTTTAAACCAAGACTTACTTTCTCAACCGAGAATACATTGTTGTTTTTTTTTTTAATTTTATTTATTTGGCCGTGTAGGGTCTTACTTGCAGCACATGGGCTCTTTTGTTGTTCCTTGTAGTACGTGGGCTTCCTTGCCCTGTGGCATGTAGGATCTTACTTCCCAAACCAGGGATTGAACTCACGTCCTCTGCATTGCAAGGCATATCTTAACCACTGGATCACAAGGGAAGTCCCGAATACATTCTGTTTTATCGCAATATCTCTTCTCCCTTCGGAATGGACCATGGTTAACTGAAACGGCCGTGGTTACTTGTTCACTTGGAGCACATACTAAAAAAATGCTTGGACTTCCCTGGTGGTCCAGTGGTTCAGAATCCACCTGTTAATGCAGAGGACATGGCTTCGATCCCTGGCAAAGGAAGATTTCACATGCCACAGAGCAGCTAAGCCCATGCACCACAACTACTGAAGCCTGAGCGTCTAGAGCCCGCGCTCTGCAAAAGAGAAGCCACCGCAGTGAGCAGGCTGTACACTGCAGCTAGAAAAAGCCCACACGGCAATGAAGCCATAAAGAAATAAATAAGTTTAAAAATGTTTATGAAACAAACTTGATGAAAAGCATTATCTGTATGGGTGTTCTTGCTTTGTATGATACAGTGACTGTCCTAAGCTTAGGCCCTATGTCTTCTCTTGATGCTTATAAACACAAGTTCAGACCGTCCTGTTATTTTCTTAAGTGAAAGTGAAAATCACTCAGTCGTGTTCGACTCTTTGCCACCCCATGAACTATTCCTTGGAATCCTCCAGGCCAGAACACTGGAGTGAGTAGCCTTTCCCTTCCCCAGGGGATCTTCCCGACCCAGGAATCGAACTGGGGTCTCCTACACTGCAGGCGGATTCTTTACCAGCTGAGCTATCAGGAAAGCCCCTTTTTCTTAAGTGAATTGTGTACTAACAGGAAGGTTGCTCCCAGGTGCTTTGAGGTTGGGAGCTCATTGATTTTCATGGTTAATATTTATTGGTAGAAAAGAACAGAAGACCAGCGTCCAGACATAAAGCTACCCTGTCTGCAGATTTTAGAGTTTTTTTAGTTTATTTTATTCTTTTTAAAAATTTTGTTTATTTTTGGCTGCCTCTTTTTCACTGTGTAGGCTTTTCTCTGGTTGTGGAGAGCGGGGGCTGCTCTCCAGTAGCACTGGGCGGGCTTCTTGTTGCCGTGGCTTCTCTGGTTGCTGGGCGCGGACCCAGGGCTTGGTGTGCGTGGGCTTTATTGCTCCGTGGCATCTGGGATCTTCCTGGATCAGGGATAGAACCTGTATCCCCGAGTTGGCAGGCGGATTCTCATCCACTGAGTCAAGAGGGAAGCCCTGTCTGCAGTCTTGTTTGGGAACCGTGACTCTGAGGTCAGCGTGTGTCATTTCACCCCAACCTGGTGAGTCTTCCCTAGTGAAGGCGGAAGCAGCCCATCTCGGACCCTCTGGAGGCTTCGTCCTCCATCCTGCTGCTTGTTTTTATCCTGGAACGACTCACACTAAACAGGTTTGGCCGCGGGGCCAGGCCACCCCACCCCCGCCGGGCATGACCATGGCCCCGAGTGGCGCATGGGCGTCCTGTGGCCCTCGCACTGGGTGACTTTCGTCCAGAGTGACTCAGACCTTGCCTGTGACACTCCCCACGCCTACCAAGTAATTATGGAGACCAGAGTCACTCTGCCCTGGTCTCACTGAGCAGAGGACTTTGTCAGAGGATAGTGGTGGTCGGGTCATCCGGGGCCCTCAGGCCCTGGTGAGCGGGACAGCTCGTTGATGGCTCCTCTGGCTCGGTGACTGTAAAAAGAGAAAGGCCTGCGAGTAGGGAGTCTGTCTGCTAATTGCGGCTGTGGTTTCTGCTCAGCTGACCCCAGTCTCACATCCTTGTCTCTGCGCCCAACGCTGCAGTTCCCAGGGGAAAAAAACTGAAAACTCTCGGGTAGGTTTTTGCTGTTTGGCGATTTTGCATGTCCTGTCTCAATGTGTTACTTTTGGGATTTGCCTGCTTACAGTATTCTACCTGACATTGGGAACACTCCATCCCGTTTTCTTTACGTGCCTGTGTATTTGATGTGTGTATCACCTTGTGCTCTGTTTGGCGGGGGATGGAGGGCAAATTTTGAGTCTGTAAATTTGTCTGTAAAATAATAACCGAGGTGAGAGATCAAGGTCATTAAATCTCTCTGTGGTATGAATCGAGCATTTCTCACAGTTGCGCTTGACCCTCCAGGTCACCTGATTTCCATCTGGTACCAACCCGAGAGGTGGAACTGGACCGACTGGTTGGGGGGCGTCTCTCACAGGGTTTCTGTTTGTAATTAGGGCATCTCCACCCCCGGCCCCTACAGGGCTGATGTTTCTTGTGCTTCATCTTCCGGGGAGTACAGCATCCAGGGCACCCTCCCCCACGCCGTGACAACCAAGACTGTCCAGACTTGGCCCTGAGGGGGGGTGTTCCAGCTGAGGGTGTACTTCAGTTGGCCCCGGAAGCAGCCTGACTCTGCAGCACTAGAACCAGCAGTTTTCTCGAGGAGGTTTCGTTGTTACAGTGATGTGTTTGGCCAGGGGAGACTTAAGGATTCTTTGTAACCCACGATAATGACAGCCATTAGCTTCCAGCTCGTTATTTGCACCAGAGGCAAACCGGCTTAGCTGACACTCAAGGAGGAGAAGCCTGGATGCCCAGAGACTTTTCTTTTAATATTTATTTTTATTTTACTGATTTGGCTGTGTCGGGTTTTAGCTGCAGCACGCAGACTCGTAGTCGCAGCATGTGGGGTCTAGTTCCCGGACCAGGGATGGATGGAACCCGGGCCCCTGTGTTGGGGCACCGCGTCTTAGCCTCGGGACCACCAGGGAAGTCCCTGGAAGAGACTAGACCAATCTCATCTTCTCCTGTCTGTGGCTCAGAGGTTAATCAAGGCTTCCGAGGTCCCAGAGCAGTAGGAGTAAAACTGGCGAGAAAGAGTTGAGACCCCAGCCTGAGCCTTTAGCGTGTTTTCAGACTCTTGGATCCAAGCCATAGGCACCGTGGTTGGTGGTTCAAAACTATGCTTTGCAGAGAAAGAAATGGACATAATGAATACTCAGTAGGAGCAGGAATGACTCTAGGAAGGTACATTTTTCTGTTATAAATATCTTTTGTTTCCAGGAAGTGTTTGTTTTGCCACAGTTGTTAAGGAACTAGTAAATGGCAACCCACTCCAGTGTTCTTGCCTGGAGAATCCCAGGGAAGGGGGAGCCTGGTGGCTGCCGTCTGTGGGATCACACAGAGTCGGACATGACTGAAGTGACTTAGCAGCAGCAGCAGTATTCATGAGACTGAAACCAAGTGGGTGCTGTTTTGGGGGCTTCAAAGAGCTCCTGTACACAGTCCTTTATGTTTCGGAGCACAAAGAATGGGGTGAGAGGCAAGGTGGTAGGTAAGAGGTGCTTTATTAGAATAGAAGATGCCCTGAGAATGCACTGGCTACAGTTTTACAATCAGAGGAAAAGTGGGGAGGGGAGGAGAACTTCTTTGTCTTTCTTGAGTAGAGGTCATGCTTCCATCATCAGCTCCTCCTCCAGGCTGAGCAAGGGAGTCTTCTTGACTCTACCTGGTTAAGCAAGGTCCACAAATTACTGCTTTTTTGTGTGTGCAGAGAGCACGTTCTGGGGATCCCTAACTTACTGAGCTCACGGGCAGGATGTGGGTCTCACGTCACCGCTGTTTTGTCGTTGGGGGCATGTCTCGTGCAGTTCTGTTGCTCAGCAAGCCTGCTCTCTTGAGAGATCATGAGAGTCTCTCTCATGAGAGAGATCTACAGGGGTCTCCCGTATTGTTCTACTCACAGCCCCCGAGTGGGATGAATTATTTACTCGCCCACTTTGACCCTTCACTCTGACCCTGTCAAGACTAGTTGCTGAAACACAATGAGCAGCTCCAGTTCAAGGCACCACGAGACCCGTGTGGGGACCTGCGTGGTGGGGGCAGTGGGGAGGAGACTGGGCTCACCTTCAAATACAACAGGGACAAGTAGGGTCACAGCCAAGGAGCAGGGTGTGTCTGGGGGGCTGGGGGACCGGATGTTCCCGGCAGGAAGCATCAAGGTCAGGGCATTCTCACTGGACACTTAACAGGGAGGCCCAGGTGATAACGGGGAGGTGGGGCTGAGGAATCTGATCAGATATCCAGCCTGGGGGATTTGTGCTAAAGCTGAACCAAAGGTGCAAAGACAGACCCGAGGTCGGGCCTTGAGGATGGAGGGCAGCCTGGCTCGAGCTGGGGGGGACCCGGATCGCCAGCATAGCCAGAATCCAGAGTCTGTGCTTGTTTCTGACCTGTAATCCGCAGATGGCCAGCACAGGTCCAGTGCTTTCAACTGTTGACTGGCAGCAGGGTGTGGGGGTACCACTCTCCAGTGTAACGTTCCAGAGTTACTCCACTCCGGAGAGTGACTCCCGGGTTTAAAACTGGGGAGATCCCTCCCTCCCTCCCTCCCTTGGTTCTTAGGAAGAGAGGAGAAAT
>NW_011494178.1:168171-169405 GCF_000754665.1 Bison bison bison | reverse complement strand
CTAAAAACCTGTCTTTTTCTTGATGCAACAATGAGCGTGTACTGCTTATATCAGAAGGAAAGATGCCACCCTGGCCACCTCCTCTACAAGTTGTGTTTTCCGTCCTCTTCTCTACACTCTCACAGCTTGGACCCCCAAACGCGGCCTCCCGGAGCCCGGTGGGAAATGGGACCAGTCAGTTACCCTCACCCCGGCTTGGCTTCCTCAATTCCCCCGGTTATTTATCACTAGTTACACCTGTAATTTTCGGAAAACATGACTGGTTTTTTCAGGGTGCTTTAAAGATAGCAGAGCAGATGACAAGACCCTTGAAAGCACTGAGGAATTTACTGCCTGTGTGACTAGCAAGTCATCACCTGGCGCCGCCGACCCCAGCTCCTCCTCTGCAAGGCGGCCTCGTCACCGCCTCGCGCGGAACTAAGCGCGTGCTCCGGGGCCTCTCCAGGGCCGAGGTCGGGAGGCGGAGGCGGTGGCTCCCCCAGCGGTCCACATCTATTTCCACAGGACAGGTAGGACTCGGGGTTCAACCTAGACAATGAGGCATGCCCGAGTGTGAGCGGAAACCTCCAGTGTGCTGGAAGGACACAGTAATCGATACTTTCTTTTCAAGGGCGCTGATAATGTCCATGTCTTATTTCATCCTCAGAGAAGTCCTGAGAGGTGGCTGAGGCCGTGGTTCTCCTCACGGGTTACAGGGGCAAGAAAACTGCAGAGTCTGCGGGCTGGGCGGCATTGCTGCAGCTCAGTCAAGTGACTGCGGGCGCCTCAGGCAGCGGGTCAAGGTGGGGCTGGAGGGCAGAGGCCGCTTCCCATGGGACCCCACGGGCTCTTTCTGCCGCACCCGCTCTGGTCACTGGTCGCCGCGGAGGTGCCGGGCACGGGCCCAGGGGCTACTTAACACCACAGTCAGAAAATCAACAGGGAACTAGGACAAACGCATGAGAGCACAGGATGCCCAGCGGTGACAAGTGCCCTGGAGGTAGCCTCGGGGATGAGACCGCGGGGAGGGCGCTGCTGGGGACACAGGAGCACGCGGGCGGCCGGGTGTGAGCAGGGCCGCGGGTCAGCGGGGTCTCACGGCCTCTCCCCGCTGCTCCATCCGGGGCGCAGGGCTGCCTGGCTCCAGGCCGGGAGGTGGTCCCGGAGCTCCAGAGCCCGGCCTCGTGCTCCCGGGGTGAGGCCCCCATGCTGGGCGGGGACCAGGCGGCGGAGAGGGGGGGTTCACCCGCCGACC
>NW_011494178.1:165462-167437 GCF_000754665.1 Bison bison bison | reverse complement strand
GGTCAGGTTGTCCTGTCCGCAGGTGGGCTGGGCAGTGACCAGGTCGCTCCGTCCTCGGGTGAGCCGCGCGGGGGTCTAATCGCCCCTTACGCAAATGGGCCGGCAAGGATCAGGTCGCTCTGTCCGCAGGTGAGCATGCAGAGGGGCAGTCGTCCTGTCCGCAGGTGGGCCGGGCAGTGGTCAGGTCGCTCCGGCAGCAGGTGAGCCGCGCGGGGCTCGGGCCGCGGTGGGAGGGGTGCAGTCCGCGGGCGGTCCGAGAGGACACTGGCAGGCCGGCCCAGACCAGGTCGTGCTGGCTGTAGGACTTGTTTATATTTTTTGAATTATGTTCATTGAGAGTGTTTTTTTACTTACTTTTTGAATGTCAAAAATTAAGTTTATTCTGCGTTAAATATTGATGTAAAATGGGTTGTACCACTTTAAAACTTGGAGAACACCTCTTTCACACTGCAGATTAAAGAGATGCAATTTTGTGGGTGGAATAGGGAATAGGAGCTTTTTTAGGAGATGAAAAGTACTGAAAAGTAAAAGAGGAGAGCTCCACAAGGTAAGATGGAAATTGACCAGTTTTTTAAAGACTTGGCTGGTTCTCTCCAAGCCATCAGTTGCTGCCACATCTCATCTTTAACTCAGTGGGATCTTCCTGCATGTCTTCACACGAGCTCTGCTCTGCATCCTCAAATCAGTGATATTTTTTTTTTTTTTTTTTGAAGTATGATTGCTTTACCATGTTGAGCGTGTCTTTAAATTTTGGGAAAAAAAATGTTTAAAAGCTGCTGAAGTATAATTCTCAAAATACAGAGGCGTAATTCCTGAGCAAACAGGGAGCACAGATCAGGTTGGACTAACTCACTGAGGAAAGACCGTCAGAGAGGACAGAACCAACTACGGGTCGGCGGTTGGAGCGGGGGATAGTCCAGGAACGCCGCACCTAATTGGTGCCTCTGGCTGACCTCACAGTGCAGTCCCTGACAAACAGACCTGCTGTGTGCCCTGGAAGGTCAGGTGACCTTCAGAGGCCTGCAAGCGACCGAGGGTGCCTTAAGAAAGCCTGCTTTTCCCTCTTTCTGATATATTTCCAAGTTTTGGATCAGTGTAGCCTCCAGTGAACGGTGGAAGCTCACACCTGCTCTGGTGGCAAGACCCCGGTCCCCGGGATGGGGCAGCAGAAACCCTTCTCTTCAGTTTCCTAAGACACCTGGTCCAGTGCAGGGAAGCGGCCAAAACCACCGAATCTTGTGAAAGAGACGAAGTTTGTACATAGATTGATTTCCCGAAGTAAATGGAGGCCTGTGGTGCAGAGGCGGGCTTTCCAGCCCCGGAGCCCCTTCCCCTTAGCTGTGGGGCCTTGGCTGCCCAGAAGCAGGGGCTGCAGTGGGGTGACTCCAGAGCCCCCCAGGATTGAAAGAGCAGGGGTCCATGCTCCTGGGTGTGGCTGTGCAGGGGGAAGCAACAGTGACCTCGAGCTGGGGCCTGAGGTAAGGCCAGCCTGCTGCCACGGGACCAGCTGGCCCCGGGTCCCCTTGCCTAGAAGGTGAGGGGTGTGGTGGGGTGGGGGGCAGGCGCTGAGCTGCTGGAGCTCTGCCCGCCACCCTCTGGTCTGTGCTGCCTTCCTGAGCAGGGCCCTGCTGCACCCTGGGGTGCTGCTTGCCAAGGGGCAGCAGTGCCACCTCAGGGTTCTGGGGGCTCTCTGGCCGCTGACTAGGTTCCTGCAGACTACCTCCAACCCAAGGCCTGGACTTGCCCCTCATGGCTCAGATGGGTCACCTCACCTGTGTATCCCTGAGGCCCAGGGTGACAGGTTGGACCTGCCCAACCTGCCCAGAAGCTCTGAGCAGGCAGCTCTGCAGGAGGGTGTGTTCAGGGAGGGCTTGAGCAATGACCAGGGTGGGGCGGGTATACTGGGATCGAGTCCTGGGGGTGGAGTACGGGGGGTCCAGTCCTGGGGTCGAGTCCTGTGGGTGGAGTCCTGGGG
>NW_011494178.1:164987-165213 GCF_000754665.1 Bison bison bison | reverse complement strand
GGGTTGGGTACTTGGGTGGAGTACTGGGGGTGGGGTACTGGAATCAGGTACTGGGGGTGGAGTACTGAGGCCACGTACTGGGGTTGGGTCCTGGGGGTGGAGTACTGGGGTTGAGTACTGGGAGTAGAGTACTGGGGTCAGGTACTGGGGCTGGAGTACTGGGACCGGGTCCTGGGGTCAGGTCCTGGGGTGAAGTACTGGGGGTCAGATACTTGGGTGGAGTATT